>NW_016107504.1:2587418-2597664 GCF_001604975.1 Cebus imitator
GCAACATGATCTTTGCTTACTGCAAATTCCGCCTCCTGGGTTCAAGCAATTCTCCTGCCTCAGCCTCCCGAGTAGCTGGGATTACAGGCATGCACCGCCATACCCGGCTTATTTTTTATGTTTTTGTTAGAGACGGGGTTTCACTATCTTGCTAGGCTGGTCTTGAACTCCTGACCTCAAGTGATCCTCCTGTCTCGGCCTCCCAAAGTGCTGGGATTACAGGAGTGAGACATTGCGCCCAGCGTAAAATGGCTTTTATCCAAAATATAGGAAATAACAAATAATGGTGATAACGTGAAGAAAATAGAACCCTTATGCACTATTGGTGGTAATATAAATTAATACAACCCCTGTGGGGAACAGTTTGGAGGTTCCTCAAAAAATTGAAAGTAGAGTTACCATATGACACAAAAATCCCACTGCTAGGTATTCACCCAAAAGAAAGAAAATTAGTATATCATGGAGATACCTCCATTCCCATGTTCATTTCATTTTTAAACTTTAAGTTTGAGGGCATATGTGAAGGTTTGTTACATAGGTAAACATATGTCACAAGAGCTTTTTGTACATATTATTTCATCAACCAGGTATTATGCCCAGGACCCAATAGTTATCTTTTCTGCTGCTCTCCTGCCTCCCATTCTCCTGCTTCAAGTAGACCCTAGTGTCTGTTGTTTCCTTCTTTGTGTTCATAAATTCTTACCATTTAGCTCCCCCTTATAAGTGAGAACATATGGTTCTCAATTTTCTCTCTCTGCAATAGTTTGCTAAGGATATCCTCCAGCCCCATCCATGATCTTGCAAAAGACATGATTTCATTCTTTTTTATGGCTACATAGTATTCCATGATGTATATGTACCACATTTTCTTTATCCAATCTGTCATTGATGCACTCCCGTGTTTATTACAGCATTATTCACGTAAGTGTTCATAAACAGATGAATGGACAAAGGAAATATGGTACTTATACACAATGAAATACTCTCCAGCCATAAAAAAGCGTAAGATCCTGTCATTCACAACAATGTGGTTAGAACTTGAGGTCATTAAGTGAAATAAACCAGACACAGAAAGATAAACTTCACATGTTCTAGTTTATTTGGGGGAACTAAAAATTAAAGCAATTGAATTATTGGAGACAGAGTAGAGGGATGGTTACCAGAGGCTGGGAATAGTGGGGTGAGGGAGAAGTGGGGATGGTCAGTGTGTAAAACAAATCATTAGAAACAATAAATGAGATTAGTACTTAGTAGCAAAGTAGGGTGGCTATAGTCAACAACAGTTTAATTGTACATTAAAAAATAACTAAAAGTTATCATTGGATTGTTTGTAAAGCAAAGAAAAAATGCTTAACATGATGAATACCCCATTTGCCCTTATGTGATTATGACATATTATATGCCTGTATCAAAGTGCCCCATATTTCCCATAACTATATACACCTCCCATGTACTGAAAAAAGTATAAAATAAAACATTTTAAAATGGGATAAAAATAACAAACTATTGGGCATACTAAATATACCAATTAACAATTTTTTTTGAAGTCAGCGTCTCGCTCTGTCATCCAGGCTGGAGTGCAATGGCACAATTGTGGCTCGCTACAGCCTTCACCTCCGGCGCTCAAGCAATGCTCCCACTTCAGCCTCTCGAGTAGCTGGGACTATCAGTATGTGCCACCATGCCAGAGTAGCTTTTTAATTTTTTGTAGAGACTGGGTCTCATTATATTGCCCAGGCTAGTCTCAAACTACTGGGCTTGAACAATCCTCCTGCCTCAGCCTCCTAAAGTGCAGAGATTACAAGCCTGAGGCACTGCACCTGGCCTATTCTTATTTTTGTTAATTTTTTTATATGTGCAACATTTTATTTGAAAACAAATAAAAACATTAAGTTAAATACTGAAACTCAAGGGGATCTCCTCCAAGGAGGACATGGTTGAGCTAAGTCATTATCAGCATTACAGCTTCAACTGGAGAAGTAAAACAAAATTTTTTTTACTCTGAAAGGTAATTCATTTAGCCCAAATAAATTTTTAATTTTTTTTAATTTCCATAGTCTTTGGGGTACAGGTGGGTTTTGGTTACATGTATAAGTTATTTAGCGGTAGTTTCTGAGATTTTAGTGCACCCAGTAGTGGGATTTCTGGATTGAATGGGAGCTCTACTTTTAGTTATTTAAGGAACCTCCATACTGTTTGCCATAGTAGTTGTACTAATTTACATTCCCACCAGCAGTATAAAATTGTTCCATTTTCACCTGATTCATTCCAACATCTATTGTTTTTTGACTTTTTAATTATGGCCATTCTTGCAGGAGTAAAGCGGTATCTCATTGTGATTTTAGTTTTCATTTCCCTGATAATTAGTGATGTTAAGCATTTTTTTTATGTTTGTTTGTTGGCTGTTTGTATGAGGATTGTCTATTCATGTCCTTTGCCTACTTTTTGATGGGATTTTTTTGGGTTTTTTTCTTGCTAATTTGAGTTCCTTGTAGATTCTGAATATTAGTCTATTGCTGGATGCCTAGCTTGTGAATAGTTTCTCCCACTCTGTGGGTTGTCTGTTTACTCTGTTGACTATTTCTTTTGCTGTGCAGAAGCTTTCTAGTCTAATTAGGTCCCATTTATTTATTTTTGTTCTTGTGGCAATGCTTTTGGGTTCTTAGTCACGAATTATTTGCCTAAACCAATGCCTAGAAGATTTTTTTGTTGTCATCTTCTATAATTTTTGTGGTTTCATGTCTTAGATTTAAGTCTTTGATCCATCTTGAGGTGATTTCTGTATAAAGTGGAAAACAAGGATCTAGTTTCTTTATTTTATGTGTGACTTATCAATTCTCTAAGCAGATTAACTTAAAGACTTCTTTTAGCAGATAGTTTTTTGTTAGCCAATGTTCTTGAGAGTAATGACACTTAGTGGGGAATAAACTCAAGGTGGGAAAAGAGTGTTTCATTGAATTTGGACCACACTTCATCCAGCAGGAAGTTAGTCCTAAAACAAATTTTGTGTAGGAATAATATCTGTTTCTTCAGTTTAAGCTGCAATATCTTTAAAACCTCCAGAATAAATATGTTATTTTCTCTTTCATACACACACATTTTCCTTCATCCAAATCTTTTCTCAGGAAAGTATTTGAAAGAAATTGAGAGCATTTCTTATTCTATGTCTCCATGTCTTCAAATTTAATTTTAATAGATATCAAAACATTGAAGTACAAAAAAAGTTTTGGTTGTGTTTTCAACCAGATGACAAGCAACACCTGGAGGGAGAAGAAAGCTTCTTTAGATCTGTGAAATCACTCTATTGTAACTGCTGTCTTCTAACACAGTTGTGACTTTTACCAGCTTGCAGTAGGCAAAAGGCACAGACATCAGGATATCAGATTCATTTCTTTGTGATGGTATACATTTCTTCCTACTCTGACAAAAATTCAATCAAATTATAGATCTTATTCTTCATTATGAAGTTGGTAAATGTGTCCTCCTGGAGACAAAGAAAACCTTTCTTCATTTCTACCTTAAACGAATATTGAGTGAGCATCTGAAAGCATTTTTTCCGGAAGTAGGTCTTCTGAGTACATTAGTCTTTTGCCTTAGCCAACCTCAGCTAACCTTAATATTTCAGGGTAAATTTTCTATTAAACAGGATTTACTGCACTCTTAATGTGTGTGGCACTTTTCCACCAGTAATGTAGTTTAATCTTATTATAAATAGGCTCAATTGGTGACAAGTTTAACAATTGTATAATCTCTTTGAAAACAGCGAATGGAGTAGAGAGCCAGAAACCGATTTTGGTTACAGTTGACATCAAGATTGATCTCCCTCTGAGAGGAAGCCAAGTATTAATATGCAGTCAAATTGCGTGGTGGGAGGGGTCTGAGGAGAGAGGAATCCAAATAGTATCTGGTATTTATGGAACACTAACAAAATCAAGGTAATGAGATTCCTGTCTAGGCTTTAATGTCTTAACATGGTTCATTGATTTCCCTATCTGTAAAATGGGCAGAATTTCCTGCCCTGCCTATCTGAAGGGGCTGGCTGAGAATACATGAGATATTTGTAGTGTCTTTTAAAATAGAGACTATTTATGTTTATTAAATTACTGCCATTGTAAAGGCAAGCCATAGAATAAGAGTTATTTGCAATTCACATATCTGACAGAGGATAGGGAAGAAATACTTAAAGAACACCACAGTCATAAAAAGGAATGAAATCATGTCCTTTACAGAAACATGGATACAGCTAGAGGCCATTATCCTAAGTGAATTAATGCAGAAACAAAATCAAATATTGCATGTTCTCATTTATAAGTGGGAGCTAACAATAGGTATCTATGAACATTAAGATGGAAAAGATACTATAGAATCCAAAGAGGGTGGGTGAGGAAAGGGGGATGGGATTGAAAAGCTACCTGTTGAGTACCAAGTTAAGTGTTACAGATGAGCGGATTCAATAGAAGCTCAAATCCCAGGATTATGCAATATACTCACATAACAAACCTGTTCATGTACCTGCCCCCCCGAATCTAAATTTTAAAAAAGAATATATAAAGAACATCCACAAATCCATTTTAAAAATATGGCATACCCAACTGAAAAATGAATAAAAGATTTGAATAGACATTTCTAAAAAGAAGATATTTTAAAAGTCAATAAATATACAAAAGATGCTCAACCTCATTAGTCATTAGTGAAATGCAAATTAAAACCACAATGAGATACTACCACATATTGATGCAGAATTTCTAAAATGAGAAAGACAGCAAATATCAGAAACAATTGGAACTCAGATGGTGGTGGTGGGAGTATAAATTGAGACAACTATTCTGGAAAATGATCTCACAATATCTTCTAAAACCTGAACCTATGCATACCACATAATTCAGCAATTTCACTCCTATATACTTACCCAAAATAAATGATGTTATATGATTGGCACAATACCTGTACAAGAATGCTCATAGCAGTAGTATTCATAACAATTAAACACTGGATTCAAATACCCATCAACAGTAAGGATAAACATATTCTAGTAAGCCAAAAAAGAACACACAAAAGAGTACCTACGGTATGATTTCATTACGTAAAATACAAACTCTCAAAGATATCAAAGAATTTATATAGTCAGAGGAGAAAAAAGAAAAAAATAATAAAAATAATTAAACATGCCTATGAGATCAAGAAAACAGTCTCAAAAGGGCAAATCTACTTATTGGTTTATATGGGGTTCCATCTAAAGGCAACAGTAATACATGATGTTATGAGTTAGGATACTAGTTACCCTTTATAAGGAATTCACTGAAAGGATAATCGAGGGGGCTTCTGGGATGCCCGTTTTGTTCTATTTTCCATCTGGGTGCTGTTACATGGAGACATTCAATGTGTGAAAATTAACGGAGCTGAAAATGTAGATTTTGACTTTTTACACATGTTATGTTTCAATACAATTTTAAAAAGAAGAGCTGACATTTATAGGGGGGATGTCTATCACTTCAAGCATTTATCATTTCTTTATGTTAAAAATACCTTTAATCTACTTTTAGTTATTTTAAAATATAAAATAAATTATTATTGACTGTAGTCACTCTTATGCTATCAAATACTATACTTTATTCTTTCTATCTAACTGTGTGTTGACACCTATTAACTATCCACAATTCACCCCACACCCACTATGCTTCCCAGCCTCTGGTAACCATCCTTCTATGCTCTATCTCCATGAGTTCAATTGTTTTAATTTTTAGCTCCCACATACGACTGAGAACATACAAAATTTGTCTCTCTATGCCTAGCTTTTTAAATTTAATATAATGTCTTCAAGTTCCATCCATATTGCTACAAATGACAAAATTTTATTTTTTATGGCTGAATAATATTCCATTGTGTACATGTTCAACATTTTCTTTATCTGTTTATCTATTAATAAATACTTTGGTTGATTCTAAATCTTGACTTTTGTGAATAGTGCTACAATGAACATGTGAGTGCAGATATCTCTTTGGTATACTGATTTCCTTCCTTTGGGTACATACTCAGCAGTGGGATTGCTGGATCATATGGTAATTCTTTTTTTTTAAAAAAAATATTTATTAATTTAATTTTGTGGGTACATAGTAGGTATATATATTTATGGGGTACATAAGGTAAACGCCTGATACAGGCATGCAATATGAAATAAGCACATCATGAGGAATGGGGTATTTTAGCTTTTGGATGAAGCTTCATATTGTTCTCCATAGTAATTGTACTAATTTATATTCCCAACAACAGTGTACATGAGTTTCCTTTCTGCACAGGCTCACCAGCATTTGTTATTGCCTGTTTTTTGGATATAAGCCATTTTAGTTGGGATAAGATGATATCTCATTGTAGTTTTGATTTATATTTCTCTGATGATTAGTAATGTTTGCATCTTTTCATATACCTGTTGGTCATTTGTATGTCTTCTTGTGAGAAATGTCTATTCTTCACCCATTTTTTTTCTTTTTTTAATTGCATTTTAGGTTTTGGGGTACATGTGAAGAACATGGAAGATTGTTGCATAGGTATACATGTGGCAATGTGATTTGCTGCCTTCCTCCCCATCACCCATATTTGGCATTTCTCCCCATGCTATCTCTCCCCAACTCCCCACCCCCCACTGTCCCTCCCCTATTTCCCCCAAACAGACCCCAGTGTGTAGTGCTCCCCTCCTGGTGTCCATGTGTTCTCATTGTTCAACACCCGCCTATGAGTGAGAACATGTGGTGTTTGATTTACTACTCTTGTGTCAGTTTGCTGAGAATGATGCTTTCCAGGTTCATCCATGTCCCTACAAAGGACACAAACTCATCGTTTTTGATGGCTGCATAATATTCCATGGTGTATATGTGCCACGTTTTCCCTGTCCAGTCTGTCGTCGATGGGCATTTGGGTTGGTTCCAGGTCTTTGCTATTGTAAACAGTGCTGCAATGAACATTCGTGTGCATGTGTCCTTGTAGTAGAACAATTTATAATCCTTCGGATATATACCCAGTAATGGGATTGCTGGGTCAAATGAAATTTCTATTTCTAGGTCCTTGAGGAATCGCCACACTGTCTTCCACAATGGTTGAACTAATTTACACTCCCACAAACAGTGTAAAAGTGTTCCTATTTCTCCACATCTTCTCCAGCATCTGTTGTCTCCAGATTTTTTAATGATCGCTATTCTAACTGGCGTGAGATGGTATCTCAATGTAGTTTTGATTTGCATTTCTCTGATGACCAGTGATGATGAGCATCTTTTCATATGTTTGTTGGCCTCACCCAATTTTTAATGGGATTATTTGGGATTGTTTTCCTGTTGAGTAGTTTGAGCTTCGTATGTATTCTGGTTATTAATCCCTTGTCAGATGGGTAGTTTATAAATATTTTCTCTTATTCTGTGGGTATCTCTTCACTTTGTTGATCATTTTTATTCTATGCAGAATCTTTTTAACAATGTTATC
Source organism: Cebus imitator (assembly GCF_001604975.1). Classification (NCBI taxonomy): domain Eukaryota; kingdom Metazoa; phylum Chordata; class Mammalia; order Primates; family Cebidae; genus Cebus; species Cebus imitator. Next base: position 2,594,889 of record NW_016107504.1, read on the forward strand.
CCATTTGTCCATTTTTACTTTGGTTGCCTGTGCTTGTGGGGTATCAGTAAAGAAATCTTTGCCCAGTCCAATTCTGGAGAGTTTCTCTAAGTTTTCTTTTAGCAATGCTATAGTCTGACTGTCTCCCCACCCAAAACTCATCTTGAATTGTAGCTCTCATAATCCCATGTGTCTTGGGAGGGACCTGATAGGAAGTAATTGAATCATGGGGGCAGGTTTGTTCCATGCTGTTCTCGTGATAGTAAATAAGTTTCACTTATGTTAGTGAATAAGTCTCCAGAAATCTTATGATTTTATAAAGGGCAGTTCTCCTGCACAGGGTTCCTCCTTTGCCTTCCACCATAATTGTGAGGTCTCCCCAGCCATGTGGAATCATAAGTCCAATAAACCTTTTTCTTTATAAATTATTGAGTCTTGGGTATGTCTTTATTAGCAGCATTAAAATGAATTAATACAAGAGGTTTCATAAGTTGAGGTCTTAGATTTAAGTTTCAAATCCATTTTCATTTGGATTTGTATACGGTGAGAGAGAATGGTCTAGTTTCATTCTTATGCATATGGATACCCAGTTTACCCAGTACCATTTACTGAAGAGACTGTCCTTTCCCTAGTGTATGTACTTGGCACCTTTGTGAAAAATGAGGTCACTGTAGATTTGTGGTTTCATTTCTGGGCTCTATTCTGTATCACTATTCTGTGTGTATCTTTTTATGCCAGTTCTATGCTGCTTTGTTTACTATAGCTCTATAGCATAATTTGAAGTTTTGCTCAGGTTGACTTGGGCTATTCTGGGTCTTTGGGATTCCATCTAAATATTAGCATTATATTTTCTATTTATGTGAAAAATATTGTTGGTATCTTGATAGGGATTGCATTGAATCTGCAGATTGCTTTGGGTAGTATAGACATTTTAATAATATTGATTTCTCCTATCCATGTACGTAAGATATTTTTTCCATGTTTTGTGTCCTCTTCAATTTCTTGCATCAAATTTTATGGATTCCATTGTACTGATCTTTCATTTCTTTAGTTAAGTTTATTCTTAGGTATTTTATTTTATTTGTAGCTACTGTAAAAAGGGATTACTTTTTTATTTCTTTTTCAGATTTCTCACTGTTGGCATATATAAATGATGCTGATTTTTGTATGCTGATTTTGTACCCTGCAACTTTACTGAATTTATCAGTTTTCTAATCATTTTTTGGTGGATTCGTTAGGTTTTTCTAGATATAAGATCATATTATCTGCAAACAAGGATAATTTGAAATTTTCCATTCCAATTTGGGTGCCCTTCATTTCTTTTTCCTTTCTAATTGTTCTAGCTAGAACTCCCACTACTGTATTAAATAACAATGATAAAAGTAGGCATTCTGCCTTGATCCAGATCTTAGAGGAAAGACTTTCGGTTTTTCAATACTAGTTGTGGATCTGTCATATAAGGCTTTTATTATGTTCAGGTACGTTTCTCCTAAACCCAGTTTGTTGAGAGTTCTTATCATGAAGGAATGTTGAATTTTATTGAATACATTTTCAGCATCAGTGGAAATATTCATATCGGTTTTGTCCTCTGTTCTGTTGATATGATGTATCACATTGATTAATTTGCATATGTTGTGTCATTCTTGCATCCTTGGAATAAATCTCATTTGGTCATGATATATGACATTTTCATTGTGTTGTTGAATTTAGTTTCTAATGTTTTATTAAGGATTTTTGGCTTCTATTTTCATTAGCAATATTAACCTATAGTTTTCTGTTTTTGTTGTGTCTGTTTGGTTATTCCCCTCAGAGTAAAAGCGGCCTCATAGAATGAATTTGGAAATATTCCCACCACCTTAATTTTTTTGCATACTTTAAGTAGGATTAGTATTAGTTCTTTAAATGTTTGGTAGAATTTAGCAGTGAAGTCATTGGGTCCTGAGTTTTCTTTGCTGAGACAGTTTTTATTGAGAGTTTGATCTTATCATTTGTTATTACTCTATTGAGGTTTTGCATTTCTTCATAGCACAACATTGATAGGTTTTATGTGTCTAGGAATTTATCCATATTTTCTTGATTTTCCAATTTATTGGCATACAATTGATCATAGTAGACTCTAATGATCCTTCCAATTTCTTTTGTATTAGTTACAATGTCTCCTTTTTCATCTATGATTGTATTTATTTGGGTCTTCTCTCCTTAGTTTGGCTAAAAGTTTGTCGATTTTGTTTCTGTTTTCAAAAAAAACAAATTTTTTGTTTCATTGATCTTTTGTATTATTTTTGTTTAAATTTCATTTATTTCTGGTCTGGTCTTTATTATTTCTCCTACTAACTTGGAGTTTGGCTTGTTAATTCTTTTCTAGTTCTTTAAGATACATCGTTAAGTTGTTTCTTTGAAGTTTTTCTACTTTTGATGCAGGCACTTATTACTGTAAACTTCTCTCTTAGTTTTGCTTCTGTTATATACCACAGATTTGGTATGTTGTGTTTTCACTGTCATTTGTTTCAAGAAATTTAAATTTTTTCTTTTAACTACTTCATTGATCCACTAGTAATTCCAGAACATATTGTTTAATTTCTATGTATTTGTATAGTTTTTAAAGTTCCTCTAGTTTTATTCCATTATGGTCAGAGAAGATTTTTGACATTTTCATTTTTAATTTAAGAGTGTTTTTGGGCCGGGCGCGGTGGCTCACGCCTGTAATCCCAGCACTTTGGGAGGCCGAGGCGGGTGGATCACGAGGTCAAGAGATCGAGACCATCCTGGTCAACACGGTGAAACCCCGTCTCTACTA
>NW_016107504.1:2597804-2604345 GCF_001604975.1 Cebus imitator
AAAAAAAAAAAAAAAAAAAAAAAAAAAAAAAAAAAAAAAAAAAAAAAAAAAAGAGTGTTTTGGTGTCCTAACATGGTCTGTTTTTGACAATGATTTTTGTGCTGAGGAGAAAAATGCAGCTATTGGACAAAATGTTCTGTAAATACCTATTAGGTCAATTTTTTCTATAGCGTTGATTAAGTCTGATGTTTCTTTTGTTGATTTTCTGTCCAGAAAATCAACAATGCTTAAAGTAAGGTGTTGAGGTCTCCAGCTATTATTGTATTGGAGTCTATCTCTCTATTTCTAATCATAATTGCTTTATATACCTGTGTGCTCCAGTGTTCAGTGCATATATATATTTACAATTATTTCTTCTTGCTGAATTGACTCTTTATCATTATATAATAACCTTCATTGTCTCTTTTTACAGTTTCTGTCTTCAGATATATTTTATCTGATATAAGTTTGATGATTCTTGCTTTTTTTTGGTTTCCATTTGCATGGAATATCTTCTTCTATCCCTTAATTTTCATTCTGTGTATCTTTATAGATGAAGTGAGTTTCTTGTAGCAACATACAGTTGGATCCTTTTAAAAAATTTATTTAGCCACTCTATATCTTTTCATTGGAGGGTTTAGTTCATTTACATGCACTGTTTTTATGATAAGTAATGACTTCCTACTGCTATTTCTAAATTTGTTTTCTGATGGATTGTCATCCCCTCCTCCCTCCCTCCTTCCCTCCCTTCCTTCCTTCCTTCCTTCATGTAAAAATAATTTTCTATGGTAATATGTTTTACTTTCCTCCTTTATATTTTTTATTTCTGTGTTTTAGGATTTTTTATTTGAAGTTACCACAAGGCTTGCAAATAATCTCTTATAATCAAGTATTTTGTACTGATAAAAACTAAATTCTGGTTACAAAAACAACAAACAAGCATAAAAAAGCTAAGAAAGTCTCTACACTTTAATAAAAACTGTACTTTAACTCCCATCTTCCTTTTTAACTTTTTCTATTTTTATAAAAACATTTTTATATTTGCATACCACAATTATTGTTGGACATTCTATATTTGTCTGTATTTACCATTACCAGTACATTCTGTACTTTCAGATGATTTCTTATTGCTCATTAATGTCCTTTTCTTTCAGATTGAAGAACTTTCTTCAGCATGTCTTGTGGGACAGGTATAGTGCTGATGAAATCTCTCAGCTTTTCTTTTGTCTGCAAAAATCTTTATTTCTCCTTCATGTTTGGAGAATATTTTTGCTGGATGAAATATTCTAGGAGAAAGTTTATTTATTTATTTATTTTACTGCAGGACCTTGAATTTGTTATGTCAGTCTTTTGACCTGTAAGCGTCTTTTGACCTGTAAGCTTTCCGCTTAAAAATCTGCTGCCAGACATATTGAAGTTCCTTTACATGTAATTTATTTCTTTTCTCTTGATGCTTTTAGGACCTTTACTTTATCTTTGATTTTTAAGAGTTTGATTATTAAATGTCTTGAAGTGAGATTATTTGGGTTAAATCTTCTTGGTACTCTATGACTTCCTTGTACCTCAATATTGGTATCTTTTTTCTAAGTTTGAAAGTTCTTTGGTCTTATTGCTTTGAATAAACTTTCTACCTCTATCTCTTTCTTTGTCTTTTCTGTAAGGCCAATTACTAGATTTGCCCTTTTGAGACTGTTGTCTAGATCTCATAGCCATGTTTAATTCTTTTTTATTGTTTTTTTTTTCTTTTTCTCCTCTGACTGTATAATTTCAAGTAGCTAGACTAGTTCTTTCTTCTGCTTGAATAATTCTCCTGTTGAGAGACTCTGATGCACTTTTCTGTTTGTCAACTGAGTCAGATCAAGAATTTCTTCTGATTTCAAAAAATTATTTTCATCTCTTTGTTAAACTTATCTGGTAAAATTCTGAATTCCTTCTCTGTGTTTTCTTGAAGTTTGTCAAGCTTTTTCATAACAGAAGGGAATTTTGAATTCTCTTTCTGAAAACTCACTTATCTCTATCACTCTGGGATTGGTAACTGGTGATTTATTTAGTTCATTTGGTGAGATTATGTTTTTCCTGGGTGTTCTTTATGCTTTGGATGTTTGTCAATGTCTGGACACTGAAACGTTAGTTATTTATTCTAATCTTCACAGTCTGTGCCAGTTCATATCTGTCTCTCTTGAGAAAGCTCTTAAGGTATTCAAAGGTTTTCAGGTATTCAAAAGTAAACAAAGGAATGCTGTGATCCAAACCTTTGGTCATTGCAGCCATGTCTGTACTAGGGAATGCCCTAAGCCCAGTAACACTGCAACTCTTGGACCACTTTGGTAGGCTTTTGTAGGATCCGCGAGAATTCCCTACATTGCCAGGTTGGCTCTCTTGCTCTTTCCTCACTTTCTCCCAAGCAGAAATCCTTCTTTCCATGCTGGACTGCCTGAAGATGGACGGAAAATGTTGCAAGTACTCCCATGACCACCACAGCTGGGACTGTACTGTGTCACACCTGAAGCCAGCACAGTGCTTAGTCTCACCCAAGGCCTATGATTACTACTGCCTGGCTATTGCTGATGTTTATTCAAGGCTCAAGGGCTCTTTCTGGCCTAGGATGGGTTTAGAAATGCCATCCAGGAGCTCGGGCCTGAAACTGGGGTCTTCAGAAAGCTACTTGGTGCTTTATTTTAATGTGACTGAGATGCAAGACAAAGTTTCCTTCCCTCTTCTTTCTGAAAGCAGAGTCTCTGTCCAAGCTTCACTGCTTGGAACTGGGGGATGGGTGACACAACACTCCCTTGGCTGCCACAACTAATATTTCACTGGGTTGTATGCACTCAAATTCCACTGGTTCTAAGCCTAGCACAGCACCCAGACTTGCCCAAGAACTGTAGTCCTTGTGGCTTGACTATCTTTCAAAATTATTCAGGACCTCAGGGCATTTTAGTCAGCTAGTAGTGGAGCTAGCTGGAACTCAGATTTCTGCTTCTGGTGTAGAGAATTCCCATATGGCTGGAGCTAGCTTAAATGCTCCCTTCATGAGTGCTGGCAGAATTCTGTGTTGTGTTTCACTGTGATAGGGCAGCACTGAGTTCCAATGGAACATCATACAATCACTTCACACTCCCTCCTTCAAGCCCAGATTCACTCTCCATACTATGTGGTGCTGGGGAACAGGGAGAGTGATGTAGGCAATGCAACACCCTCTTTCATACCCTCTTCAGTGCCTCTTTCCTTGATGTAATGTTGAAAGCAAGCACTGTGTTTGCTCACCTGATTTTTGGTTCTTATGAAGGTGATTTATTGCATCGATGGCTGTTCAATTTTGGTGTTTCTGCTAGGGGAGAATCACTGGATGTTTCTATTCAGCCATTTTGCTCTGCCTCCCTCCTCATGGCATGTTTTTATTAGGGCCCTGAGCTCCTTAGTTGGTTTTGGCACTGGTTTGGTATATGCTATCAGGCAAATAGTCTGCTCTCTCTGTGTCTGGTTAATCATCTTGAAATGGTTTAACACTCACTCTACCTTATATGAATTTATAAGGTTTAATTAATGAATGAATTATAAAGGCAGTTAATGAAAAGAGCTTATATGAAGCAAAATATTAGTATTATTAAAATGTTTCAAAGGCAGTTTCCTTTTTTTCTTTTTTAAATTATACTTTAAGTTCTGAGGGACATGTGCAGATTGTGCAGGTTTGTTACATACCTATACACATGTCATGATGGTTTGCTGCCTCCATCCCCCATCATCTGCATTAGGTATTTCTCCTAATGCTATCCCTCTCCAATCTTCCCACCCCCTGCTATTCCTCCCCAACCCCCCCGGTGTGTGATATTCCCCTCCCTGAATCCCTGTGTTCTCACTGTTCAACACCCACTTATGAGTGAGACCATGCTGTATTTGGTTTTCTGTTCTTGTGTCAGTTTGCTGAGAATGATGGTTTCTAGAGTCATCCATGTCCCTGCAAAGGACATGAACTCATCCTTTTTGATAGCTGAATAGTATTCCATGGTGTATATGTGCCACATTTTCTTTATACGGTCTATCACTGATGCACATTTGGGTTGGTTCCAAACCTTTGCATTGTGAATAATGCTGCAATAACATAGGTGTGCACCTGTCTTTATAATAGAATGTTTTATAATCCTTTGGGTGTATACCCAGTAACGGGATTGCTGGGGCAAATGGTATTTCTGGTTCTAGATCCCTGAGAAATAGCCACACTGAATTCCACAATAGTTGAAGTAATTTACACTTCCACCATCAGTGTAAAAGTGTTCCTAGTTCTCTGCATCCTCACGAGCATCGGTTGTTTCCAGACTTTTTAATAATTGCCATTCTAACTGGAGTGAGATGGTACCTCATTGTTTTGATTTGCGTTTCTCTAATGACCACTAATGATGAGCTTTTTTTTCATATGTTTGTTGGCTGCATAAATGTCTTCTTTTGAGAAGTTTCTGTTCATATTCTTTGTCCACTTTTTGATAGGATTGTTTGTTTTATTTCTTGTAAATTCGTTTAAGTTCCTTGTAGATTCTGGATATTAGACCTTTGTCAGATGGATAGTGGGAGAATTTAACACCCCACTGTCAGTATTAGAGAGATCAATGAGACAGAAAATTAACAAGGATAATTAGGACTTGAACTCAGCTCTGGACCAAGTGGACTTAATAGATATATACATAATCCTCCACCCAAAATCAACAGAGTATACATTCTTCTAAGCACCACATAGCACTTATTCTAAAATTGACCACATAATTGGAAATAAAACATTCCTCAGCAAATGCAAAAAAATGGAAATCATAACAAACAGCGTCTCAGACCACAGTGCAATCAAATTACAACTCAAAATTTAAAACCTCACTCAAAACTGCAGAACTACATGGGAACTGAACAACCTGCTCCTGGGTAATAACAAAATTAAGACAGAAGCAGCGAAGTTCTTTGAAAACAATGAGAACAAAGAGACAACATACCAGAATATCTTGGACATAGCTAAAGCAGTGTTTAGAGGAAAATTTAAAGCACTAAATGATCGCATCAGAAAACGGGAAAGATCTAAAATAGACACCCTGACTCACAATTACAAGAACTAGAGAAGCAAGAAAAAACAAATTCAAAAGCTAGCAGAAGACAAGAAATAACTAAGATCAGAGCAGAATTGAAAGCGATTGAGACACAAAAAACCCTTCAAAAAAATCAATGAATCCAGGAGCTTGTTTTTTGAAAAGATTAACAAAATAGATAGACTGCTAGCCAGACTAATAAAGAAGAAGAGAGAAGAATCAAACAGACACAATAGAAAAGGATAAAGGGGATATCACCACTGATGAAATGCAAACTACCATCAGGGAATACTATAAACACCTCTACAAAAATAAACTAGAAAACGTAGAAGAAATGGATAAATTCCTGGACATGTTCTTATTTATAGTTTATTAATCATGCTCCACTGTACATAAACAGGAAGTCCAAAACTACTCCAGAAAGAAAGCAATTAGGTGGGTATGTGGAGAGGGAGTGATAAATTGAACCAAATAAATGTGCAATACTTTACACCTACTCTCAAATAACAATCATGCTTAAAAATGCTTGACCTGTTGGGGAATGGAGGGGGGTGCTACAGGAGGGATAGCACTAGGAGAAATATCTAATGTAGATGACAAGTTGATGGGTGCAGCAAACCATCATGGCACATGTATACCTATGTAAAAAATCTGTACATTCTGCACATGTATCTCAGAACTTAAAGTATAATACTACCACTAATAATAAATGCTGCTCCTGCTGTTGCCCTTGGAGGAAAATGTACTATAAAGTGTAATAAGGTCTCCATTTTAAGAAATTTCACTGAGGGGAGAGATCCAAGATGGCTGATCACTAGCAGCTCGGGATTGTAGCTCCCAGTGAAAGTGCAGAGAACGAGAGGACGCCTCACTTTCAGACGAATTTTTGTTGCTCAGGCACCAGGAGATTCCCATTGGAGGAGCTCCATGGGTTGCCAGTGTGACTCTTGTGGCTGGCGAGGCGATTTTGCCGGTGCCTCAGTGGGGTGGTTCTTGGTGCAGAGTCAGAAAAGCACCATCAATCTTAACGCTGCTGTTTTAGCCAGCACAGTGGGTTGCTCAGATTCTGGCTCTGGGAATCAACAAGTTGGATGTCCACTCAGAAATCCAATTAGAAAGTCAGTAATTACAAAGACGACAGATGGATAAATTTATAATGAAGGGAAGATACCAGCCTAAAAAGGCTGAGAATACCCAAAATCAGAATGCCTCTCCCTCAACAGGGGATCACAGTTCCTCATCAGCAACAGCACAAGGCCCAGGAGAATGAGTGTGTTCCATTAACAGAAGTAGGCTTCAAAAGGTGGACGATAAGAAACTTCTGTGAGTTAAAAGAACTTGTTCTAACCCAATGCAAAGAAACTAAGAACTTTGAAAAAAGGTTTGATGAAATGCTAACAAGAATTGACAATTTAGAGAGGAATATAAGTGAATTAATGGAGCTGAAAAACACAACATGAGAACTTAGCGAAGTATGCACAAGTTTTAACAGCCGAATT
>NW_016107504.1:2606192-2608080 GCF_001604975.1 Cebus imitator
ATAGAGTTAAAAAAAAAAAAAAAGAAAAGAATATGCACTTCTAGTAGCTTTCAGGAATCCAAACAGCAGCTGGTACAATTGTCCTGTGTTGTTTCCTTGGAGACCTCATACTCTTCATAAGAGGAGAAACTCGAAGTGTTATTGCTGTGAAGCTGCATGCATAGATGCCTAGTTGCAGCTAAAACTAATGGGCATTTCAGGAACCTGAATAAAGTAAGAAACAGAAAACTAGCATTTCCTAAACATAACTAATGTGGTTAAACTAAATTTTATTTTAAGGAATTCAATAAACCCTATCAGAGACAGGAGCTGGATGTGTTCTACTCTGTAGCATAGTAAAATAGGTTATTGTTTGATTCTGTTATTAGCATCAAATCTTTCATAATCTCTCAGCTAGCTATATATATATAAGATAGAGAATGTGTCCCATATTTGGAGAAAATTGGTCTTTATCTCTAATTAAGTCAGAGTTTTTAACCCTCAACTTCATTTTCTTTCAATACAGAGCGGCCGCAAGTGCTTCCATTTATCATGGTGTAACTCATTCTCCCCACCCTCTTGTCTGTGCTTATCCTTTCTCTTATCTACCATTCAGTCTTCATACTTATTTCACTTGCTTGTCTATTTACTCACTGCCTTCCACCCTGTCTTCCTTCATTCCTCTCTTCTCTTTCCTTCTTCCTTCCTTCCTTCCTTCTTTCCTTTCACATTCTTTCTACCTTTATTTCCTAACTGTGGTGGTAGATATCTTGCCCTGTGGGGCTAGAAATGTGAACATGTGGGAGTTGTTAGAGATTGTGACCACTGTTTTTAAATGAGTGTGGAGGACCTATACAGAAAGATGTAAACATTCTAATGATGACATTTGTATGTATGTGAATAAGAACATGAAGCTCCAACAGGCAGAAGAAAAAATATATATATATATATTTTTTAAGACAGAGTCTCAGTCACTCAGGCTGGAGTGCAGTGGCACAACCTCAGCTCACTGCAACCTCTGCCTCCCAGGCTCAAGCCATTCTCCTGCCTCAGCCTCCCAAGTAGCTGGGATTACAGGCACTTGCCACCATGCCTGGCTAATTTTTGTATTTTTAGTAGAGATAGGTTTCTCCATGTTGGCCAGGCTAGTCTTAAACCCCTGACCTCAGGTGATTCACCCGTTTTTGCCTACCAAAGTGCTGGGATTACAGGTGTGAGACACTGTGTACAGCCAGAAAATACTTTTAATTTTTCTCTTTTTCTAATCAAATGACATTAAGATTCTATTTCAGAGTTTTCATTGTTCATGGCCAGAATGGGAAAGTTTGGTACCTCCTCACTCTGAAGTGACCAACCACATTGTTAACACACATGCTTTTTAAGAAAATTTATTTTATACATTTCAGGTTTGGGGGTACATGTGAAGAACATGCAATATTGTTGCATAGGTACACACGTGGCAGCATGATTTTCTGCCTTCCTCCCCATCACCCATATTTGGCATTTCTCCCCATGCTATCTCTCCCCCACTCCCCACCCCTCACTGTCCCTCCCCTATTTCCCCCCAACAGACCCCAGTGTGTAGTGCTCCCCTCCCTGTGTCCATGTGTTCTCATTGTTCAACACCCCCCTATGAGTGAGAACATGTGGTATTTGATCTTCTTCCCTTGTGTCAGTTTGCTGAGAATGATGGTTTCCAGGTTCATCCATGTCCCTACAAAGGGCACGAACTCATCGTTTTTGATGGCTGCATAACATTCCATGGTTTATATGTGCCACATTTTCCCTATCCATCATCAATGGGCATTTGGGTTGGTTCCAGGTCTTTGCTATTGTAAACAGTGCTGCAATGAACATTCGTGTGCATGTGTCCTTATAGTAGAATGATTTATAATCCTTTGGATATATA
>NW_016107504.1:2610240-2611800 GCF_001604975.1 Cebus imitator
CTTCCATTCACAATTGCCACAAAGAGAATAAAATACCTAGGAATACAACTAACAAGGAACGTAAAGGACCTCTTCAAGGAGAACTACAAGCCACTGCTCAAGGAAATAAGAGAGGACACAAACAGATGGAGAAACATTCCATGTTCATGGTTAGGAAGAATCAATATCGTGAAAATGGCCATACTGCCCAAAGTAATTTACAGATTCAGTGCTAACCCCATCAAGCTACCAATGACCTTCTTCACAGAACTGGATATTATTTCTTATTTGTGTTACTTCCCCATATCAATCAACCACTTAAGATGAAAACAATACAAGAAAAGGAAAAGGTAGAAAAAACCATTTTTCCTTTCCCTTTCAATCCTTTCATTTTCATTAATAAACTGAAGATAGTGTTAGTAGAATATGAGTATAACAATAAGTGAAAGAAAAACAGTTGAGTTAATTTTGTGCAGTGTTTCTACTGTTCTGGTAGGAACAAAATGCATGTGCATGTTTGGGCTATAAAATATAAATTATATCATTTCAGTGATTCGACATAGGTTCAAATGCCCTTATATTTGCATCCGAAACTAACATTGCACAATATAAACATTAATGTTAAAATTCATGCTGATGATTCAAAATTTTATTACTTTACTGTTTAATATAATATTAAACAACAAATAAAAATATTTTAAATGTTGAGAGAAGGGCGTGACAGGCTGCAGAAGAAAGGGAAAAAAGCTTTATATTTTAGTACCTCTAATGGCATTTTTTAAAAACAAGAATCCCCACATATTTGTTTTGCACTGGCCCCTGCAAATTATGTGGCTGGGCCTATTCAGGTCTGATTGTAATTCGTTGATTTTTGTTTCTGTTTTTGTTTGGGAATGGAGTGCCTATTTTCACCTAACAGCAGTGGGCTAGTCAATAATTTCAATGCTCAAAAACAGTTGCAGTGCTGTTCACAATAGCCAAGATTTGGAAGCAACATAAGTGTCCATCAACAAATAAATGAATAAAGAATATGTGGTACTTGGCCGTGGGTGGTGGCTCGTGCCTGTAATCCCATCACTTTGGGAGGTCGAGGTGGCTAGAACATAAGGTCAGGAGTTAGAGACCAGCCTGATCACATGGTGAAACCTGTCTCTACTAGAAAAAAAAAAAATACAAAAATTGAGCCAGGCATGGTGGCTCACGCCTGTAATCCCAGCACTTTGGGAGGCCTATGTGGGTTGATCACCGAAGGTCAGGAGTTCAAGACCAGCCTGGCCAACATGATGAAACCCTGTCTCTACTAAATATACAAAAATTATCCAGGCATGGTGGTGGGTCCCTGTAATCTCAGCTACTCAGGAGACTGAGTCAGGAGAATTGCTTGAACCCAGGAGGCAGAGGTTGCAGTGAGCTGAGATTGCGCTATTGCACTCCAGCCCGGGGAAAAAAAAGCAAAATTTCATCTCAAACAAACAAAAATACAAAAATTAGCCAGGCATGGTGGCTTATGCCTGTAATCCCAGCTACTCAGGAGGCTGAGGCAGGAGAATTGCTTGAACCCAGGAGGCAGAGGTTGCAGTG
>NW_016107504.1:2611985-2628104 GCF_001604975.1 Cebus imitator
AGACTGGGAAGGATGGTGGGGGTTGGGGAGAGGTAGGGATAATTAATGGGCACAAAATATAGTTTGAAAGAATGAATAGTACCCTGTATTTTATAGCACAACAGGGTAACTATAATCAAAAAATTTAATTGTACATTTAAAAAAACTAAGTATATTTAGATGGTTTGTAACACAAACAATAAATGTTTGAGGGAATGGATACCCCATTTTCCATGATATAATTATTACATATTAAATACCTGTATCAAATATCCATGTACCCCATAAATATATACACCTACTATGTACCCATAAGTATGAAAACAAAATAACAGAATACAATGATTTCTCCTCTTTTCTGTTAATGTCTAATTTTATAATTTCATTGTTATGTAGGTTCTCTATTGGATTCACAGAGCCTGCCCATTAGAGCAATGTGACTATAAACAGCATTAGAAATAAGATCAGAGTAAAATTTTCCTAGTTTGCTTAAACATACATTCAACATATATTGTTGATTGCTTACTATGTGGTAAGCACAATTCTATGTGAATGAGTTACGGCAATGAACAACACAAGCAAAGTTCTTGTCCTTATAAAGCTTAAATATTTTATTTTAATAATGTTTAATATTTTACTAATTAATGAGGAATGATGAATTTTGAAATCTCCTATCAGCAAATAACATATTTTGTGGTTCCTTATTTGTCCTAAGTTTACATGCTTCTGTCTACGTAATCATAATAAGGTGTGTTAAGTGATTTAGATGACGGAACACTTTTCCTTAAAGGGCAGTTTTTTTTCATTAAAATTATCTAAATAGCTGTTTCAATTCTTTGTCTATATAACAATCAACAAAATATTTTTTCTCTTTGAAGCTATCTGGCTCATGGGCAGTAGTGTGGCCCAGCAATCTAAACTGCTGGATGAAGTTATCTAACTCTAAAGGGCAAATAAGAGCCTTCTCATTCACCCAGGCTGAAAACCTGACTGTTGCCTTTTGTCTACTCCTTTGCAGCCCACATCTAATAAGTTCCACTCCATAGTAGTCCTGAGATCCATTTCTTCCTCTCTGTTACCTATCCACTACTCGTTGTTATTTCATCATTACCACAGCAATACTTTTCTATTCGATCTCTTAGCTTCTGAACCCTGAGACCACCCTCCTCACAGATGTCATATTCATCATTCTAAAATACAACTCTCATTGCATCACTTCAGATCTCAAATCTGTCAGTGGCTTTCTATTGCCTATGGGATGCAATCCAGACCCCCTCAGCTTGGCATTCAAGATCCTCTGCAATATGCTCTTAATGTACATCTTCAACTTCATTCTTGTACATCCTGAACCACAGCAAATACAGACATCTTGTTCTTCAAATATTTTGTGCTGCTCATGATGTTTCCTCCCCTTTAACCACATCTCTACACATACAAATCCTAGTTTAAAATTTTTTTAAAATTTTTTATTTTCATAGCCTTTGGGTGAACAGGTGGTACTGGGTTACATGAGTAAGTTATTTAGTGGTAATTTGTAAGATTTTGGTGTGCCCATCACCCAAGCAGTATACATTGAACCCAATTTGTAGTCTTTTATCCTTTACACCCTTCGACTCTTTCTTCCTGAGACCCCAAAGTCCATTGTGTCATTCTTATATCATTGCATTCTCATACCTTAGCTCCCACTTAGGAGTGAGAACATACAATGATTGTCCATTCTTGAGTTACTTCACTTAGAATAAGTCTCCAATCTCATCCAGGTTGCTGAAAATGTCATTAATTCATTCCTTTTTATGGCTGAGTGTATTCCATTGTGTATAATATGTATATATTGCAGTTTATCCATTCATTGATTGATAGGTATTTAAGTTTGACCCACATTTTTGAAATTGCAAATTGTGCTGCTATAAACATGTGTGTGCAAGCATCTTATTTGTATAATTACTTATTTTCCTCTGGGTAGGTACCCAGTAGTGGGATTGCTGGATCAAATGGTAGTTCTACTTTTAGATCTTTAAGGAATCTCCACACTGTTTGCCACAGTGGTTGTACTAGTTTACATTCCTACCAACAGTGTAGAAGTGTTCCCTTTTCACCACATCCATGCCAACATCTTTTTTTTTTCTTTATTTCTTCTAAAAGGAAAAAACAAAAACAAAAAACAGGATACATGTACAGAACATGCAGGTTTGTTACGTAGGTATACATGTGTCATGGTAATTTGCTGCACCTATTGACACGTCCTCTAAATTCCGCTCCACCCCCCATCTCCCAACAGGCCTTGGTGTGTGTTGTTTCTCTCTGTCTTCATGTGTTCTCAGTGTTCAACTCCAACTTATAAGTGAGGACATGCAGTGTTTGGTTTCCTATTCCTTTGTTAGTTTCCTGAGGGTGGTGGCTTCCAGCTTCATCCATGTCCCCGCAAAAGACACGATCTCATTCCTTTTTATGGCTGCATAGTATTCCGTGGTGTATATGTACCACATTTTCTTTATCCAGCCTGTCATTGTATCATTGATGTGCATTTCGGTTGGTTCAAAGTCTTTGCTATTGTAAATAGTGCTGCAATAAACATATGTGTGCATATGTCTTTTTACTAGAATAATTTATATTTCTTTAAGTATATACCCAGTAATGGGATTTCTGGGTCAAATGGTGTTTCTGGCTCTAGATCCTTGAAGAATTGTCATACTAACTTCCACAATGGTTCAATTAATTTTCATTCTCACCAACAGTATAAAGGTGTTCCTATTTTTCCACAGCCTCTCCAGCATCTCTTGTTGCCTGAAATTTTAATAATCACCATTCTTACTTGCAGGAGATGGTATCTCATTGTGATTTTGATTTGCATGTCTCTAATAATCAGTAATGTTGAGCTTTTTTCTTGTGTTTTTGGGCTGTGTAAATGTCTTCTTTTGAGAAGTGTCCATTCATATCCTTTGTACACTTTTTGATAGGGTTGTTTTTTTTCTCTTATAGATATGTTTAAATATTTTGTGAATTCCAGATAGCAGACCTTTGTCAGATTGGTACATAGCAAAAATTTCTCCCATTCTGTAGGTTGCCTGTTCACTCTGACAAGAGTTTCTTTTGCTGTGCAGAAGCTCTTTAGTTTAATTAGATCCCATTTGTCAATTTTGGCTTTTGTTGCAATTGCTTTTGGCATTTTAGACAAGAAGTCTTTGCCCATGCCTATGTACTGAAAGGTATTGGCTAGATTTTCTTCTAGGGTTTTTACGGCTTTTGAATTTTACATTTAAGTCTTTAATCCACCTTGTGTTAGATTTTATACAAGGTGTAAGGAAAGGGTCTGGTTTCAGTTTTCTGCATATGGCTAGCCAGTTCTCCCAGCATCATTTACTGAATAGGAGAGCCTTTTCCCATTGCTTCTTTTTGTCAGGTTTGTCAAAGATCAGATGGTTGTAGATGTCTAGCGTTATTGCTGAAGTCTCTGTTCTGCTCCATTGGTCTATATGTCTGCTTTGGTACCATTACGATGCTATTTTGGTTACTGTAGCCTTGTAATATAGTTTGGAGTCAGGTAGCATGATGCATCCACCTTTGTTCTTTTGCTTAGGATTGTCTTGGCCATATGGGGTCTTTTTTAAATTCCATATGAAATTTAAAATACATTTTTTCTAAGATTGTGAAGAATGTCAATGGTGGTTTAATAGGGATAACATTGAATCTATAAATTACTTTGGGCAGTACAGCCATTTTCAGGATACTGATTCTTCCTATCCATGGGGTTGGAATGTTTTTGCATTTGTTTGTGTCCTCTCTTATTCCTTTGAGGAGTGGTTTGTAGATCTCCTTGGGTATTATTCCTGGAATCTTAGCCTTAATCCACATTCTTCAGCCTTCTCAATGATACTGAAGCCACCTAGAATCCCTCAAAAAATGTGTTTATTACTTTTAATAGCACGATTAGGTTTGGTTGCTTGCAACTAAGAATCCTAACTGATAAAATCCTTATTCAGCCATTTTTATTTTTAAAAATTTCTCTTGCGTATGCCTTCAGATCAGATGAGATTACTTACTCATGGCTCCATGCTTCCTTCTTTTTACCATGCACTTCATTCTCCCTATTCTCTGAAGCCTAGATGATTACTAATACTCTTAGATGCTGAAACACTTTGTATATATGTCCTAGGACACTTGTCCGTCTTTTTAATTTACTTCAGCACAGAGTCCATGGACTTCTTTAGCATCCCAAAGTAGGCTGTATTCCAGTGAAGTTCATATTTCAGAGGCTTCCCTCAAAGAGGACATAGAATTTCTCAAAATGTTTCTCCCCTTAAAACAGGCTGACTTATATGTTTTGCTAGTTTTTTCTTTCATTAAGTTCAATATTTTAATTTTTAAAAATATTTATTACAAAAGCACTACATAAATATATCCTCACTGGAAAGAATTCAAGCAACATAGGAAAAGCGAAGAAATCATCTGTTAATAAACACTTCCCAATTTCAGCACAATAAATGTACTGTTATTCCTGCTCTATCTCCAAGTATATAGTAGGCAACCAATTGCTATTTGTTAAAGAGAAATTCTCAAAATCATTGGGAATTACGGTTTCTGGTTCACCATATAAGAAATTGGAAGTCACCACTCTGTTCTAACAAGTAGAACGCTAAATAAACTAAAAAATCAACAACTCTTCTTAATCTTTCAGATAGATGAGATTACAAGACAATCATTACCCTTCCAATTTGGGAGAAAAATAGACAAATACAGAAATTTGTAGCTTGCTGGAACAGTAACACACAAGCACAAACTTCCACACGAACTAGTGTTGATGCAGGGAAACCTGAAGGCTTAGTGTGGACATGTCTGAAAAATAAAAACTTCAAGGGGACCCAGTCATTGGGAAGTTTCCTATACTTTTGTGAGTTTTACCTCCTGGAGCTCTACCAGGTTCTCACAGTAAATATTAGGGGGAAAAAATCCTTTCATGCTTCCAGCAGGAGAACAGGAAAGCAGCCATTTTGAAATATGCCATAGCATTCTGTTCTTCACAAGGTCTGCCTTCAGGAGAAACTCTTTAACCAGAACCTTGTCTGCTGGGATTTAGGCAGAACCCAACTGATCTAGAGGAAGGGAAATACTCAAATCCAGCTTGCTCTAGCCATATGTCATACTGCAGGAAGATCGAGACTGAGAGGCAAATGTGAAATTCACTGTCCAGAATACATAATCACTAAAAGACTGAGACCTTCTTATAGGACTATAGAACATTTTCTCCTCCCCCCACATTTTATTACTACATTACTAAAGGCCTATTTGCAGCACTTGCTTTTACCCAATACATCATATCTGGGTATCGAGAAAAATAAAATGACAAGATGTACAAAAAGTCCAAAAACGTAATTTGCAGAGACATCAGATCAGAATCAGATGTGGCAGGAATCTTAGAATTATCAAACTAGGAATTTAAAACCAGTATGATTAAGATGCTAAGGACTATAACTGATGAAGTAGAAAGCATACAATGACAGATGGGCAATGAAAGGAGAGTGATGGAAATTCTAAGTAAGAACCCAAAAGAAATGCTATAGATCAAAAAAAAAACTGCAACAGAAATGAAGAATGTCGTTGGTGGACTTATTGGTAGACTGAACACATGAGGAAAGAATCTCTGAGCTTGAAGAATTCTCTATATAGAATGACAAAATTGAAAAACAAGAGGAAAAATCACTTAAAAAACAACAGAATATCTAAGAACATTGAGACAATAACAAAATGTATATATGCATAATGAGAATTTTAAAAGGAGAAGAGACAAAGGATCAAAAGAAATATTTGAAACAATAATGACTGATAATTCTCCAAAATTAATGTCAGACATCAAACCATAGATCCAGAAAGCTCAGAGAACACCAAACAAGATAAATAACAAAAACTACACTTAAGAATATTATTTTGAAACTACAGAAAATTAAAAATAAAGAAAAAATTCTGAAAATGTCCAGAGTACAAAAACACCTTGCCTAAGATGCAGCAAAGATAAGAATTACATCTGACTTCTCCTAAGAAATCGTGCGACAATGAAGACAGTGAAGTGAAATATTTAGTGATGAGGGCAAAAATCCATCAACCTAGAATTTTGTACTCTGTGAAATTGTCCTTCAAAAATGAAAAAGAAGTAAAGACTTTCTCAAACAAAACTTGAGAAAATTTGTTGCCAGTAGACCTTCCTTGCAAGTAATGTTAAAAGAAATTCTTCAGAGAGGAGAAAAATGATAAAGGTCAGAAACTCAATCTATGTAAAAAGACGAAGATCATTGGAGAAGAAATAAGTTATGCAAAATTAAGATTTTTATTTTTTTATTAATTTAATAATAGCAACAATAGATTATACATACATAGATATGCACTTGTGTATAAGTAAAATGAATTACAGGAATGATACAAGGGATGGGAGGAAAAAGTTCAATTTGTTTTATTATTATAAGTTACTCACACTACCTGTGGCATGGTGCAGTGTTATTTGAAAATGGACTTTGGACTAATTGTAAGTATACATTGCAAATTCTAGGGCAATCACTAATAAAGCAATACAAGAAGTTAAATGGTATGTTAATAAAGGGCAGCAATTATAATCATACGAAATGGCAATTAAAATCAAAAGCCAAAAAGAGAGAGTGAAAGACAAAAATAGGAACTAAGAACAAGGGCAACAAATAGAAAACAGTAACAAGGGGAGAAGTCGGCAAGATGGTCAAATAGGAATAGCTTTGGTCTGCAGCTCCCAATGAGACCAATGCAGAAGGCAGGTGATTTCTATATTTCCAACTGAGGTACCCAGTTCATCTCACTAAGACTGGTTAGACAGTGGGTGCAGCCCATGGAGGGTGAGCAAAAGCAGGGTGTGGCATCACCTCACCAGGGAAGTGCAAGGAATCAGAGAACTCCATCCCTTAGCCAGGGAAAGCCATGAGGATCTCTGCTGTGAGGGAAAGTGCCATCCAGCCTAGATACTTCGTTTTTCTCAGTTTTTGCAACCAGCAGACCAGAAGATTCCATGGGGTGCCTACACCACCAGCGCTCTGGGTTTCAAGCATAAAACTGGGTGGCCATTTGGGTAGACACCGAGCTAGCTGCAGGACTTCTTTTTTGTACCCCAGTGGTTCCTGGAATCCCAGCAAGACACAACCGTTCATGCTCCTGGAAAGGGAGCTGAAGCCCGGGAGCCAAGTGGTCTTGCTTAGCAAGTCCCACCTACATGGAGACCAGCAAGTTAAGATCCAGAAATAAATAAGTTCTTTGGAACCAATCAGACCAATGATACAACATGCCAGAATCTCTGGGACACAGCTAAACCATTGTTTAGAGGGAAATTTATAGTACTAAATGCCCACATGAGAAAGCAGGAAAGATCTAAACTCAACATGCTAACATTACAATTAAAATAACTAGAGAAGCAAGAGCAAACAAATTCAAAAGCTAGCAGAAGGCAAGAAATAACTAAGATCAGAGCAGAACTGAAGGAGTTAGAGACATGAAAAACCCTTCAAAAAATCAGTGAATCCAGGAGCTCGTTTTTGAAAAGATTAACAAAATAGACCACTAGTCAGACTAATAAACAAGAGAGAATAATCAAAAAGATAAATAAAAAATGATAAAGGGGATATCACCACTGATCCCACAGAAATACAAACTACCATCCAAGAATACTATAAACACATCTATGCAAATAAACTAGAAAATCTAGAAGAAATGAATAAATTCCTGGACACATAAACACTCCCAAGACTAAACCAGGAAGAAGTTGAATCCCTGAACAGACCAACAACAAGTTTTGAAATTGAGGCTGTAATTAATATCCTACTGTAAGGCCGGCTGCCTTGCAGAGGATTAAATGGACACATCCATCTCTCTCCACGCCTGATAACTACGTTATCACCCAAGCCCGTTATCTGACCTTGCTGCATAGCTTCCCCACATCTGCCTCCGCATACCGTACCGAAGCCCACACTCAGCATTACACTATGCAACCAACCCCCAGCCCACTGTTGAAAAACCTGCAGAAAAATTATTTAAAGAAGCCCCATCAGACCCTGCCCAGTAGCAGTCTGCCCTGTACGCCCCCGGCAGGCCCACTTACCCAAGGTCCCGCCCGCCTACCCATAACAACTAGCTCCAGGTATTTCCTGCTTTTTAACAGCCAATAAGATTTCCTTCACTTTGTTTCCCCAATAGCCAATCAAGGTCCACTTACCCAAGGTCCCACCCACCTACCAATGGCAGCTAGTTCCAGGTATTTCCTGCTTCTTAACAGCCAATAAGATTGCCTTTGCTTTGTTTCCCCAATAGCCAATCAATTGCCTTCCCTCCCCATAAAACCCCATGCCCTGAACAGCCAGGCATGACTTCTTTGGCCCCTCCCTGGACCACAGAACCTCACCCGGGAGCTGAATAAATTAGCTTCTCATTTTCTTATACTTGCCCCAGTTACCTCATTTAACGTAGGCAATAAACCTTACACCTACCAACCAATAAAAGCCTAAGAAAAGATGGATTCACAGCTGAATTCTACCAGAGGTACAAGGAGGAACTGGTACCATTCCTTCTGAAATTATTCCAAATAATAGAAAAGGAGGGACTCCTCTCTAACTTATTTTATGAGGCCAGCATCATCCTGACACCAAAACCTGGCAGAGACACAACTAACAAAAAACAAAAATTTGGGCCAATACCCCTGATGAACATCAATGTGGAAATCCTCAATAAGATACTGGCAAACCAAATCCAGCAGCACATCAAAAAGCTTATCTGCCACAATCAAGTTGACTTCATCCTTGGGATGCAACGCTGGTTCAACATACTCAAATCAATAAGCATAATCCATCACATAAACTGAACCAATGACAAAAACCACATGATATCTCAATAGATGCAGAAAAGGGCTTTGATAAAATTCAACACCCCTTCATGCTAAAAACACTGAATATGTTAGGTATTGATGAAATATATCTCAAAATAATAGTAGCTATTTATAACAAACCCACAGATAATATCACACTGAATGGGCAAAAGCTGGAAGCATTTCCTTTGAAAGCTGGCAGACAAGGATGCTCTCTCTCACCACTTTTATTTAACACAGCATTACAATTTCTGGCCAGTGCAATCAGGCAAGAGAAAGAAATAAAAGGTATTCAAATAGTAAGAGAGAAAGTCAAATTGTCTCTGTTTGCAGATGATGTGATTGTGTATTTAGAAAACCCCATAAGCTCAGCCCAATAATTCCTTATGCTGATAAGCAACTTCAGCAAAGACTCAGGATACAAAATCAATGTGCAAAAAACACAAGCATTCCTACACACCAATAATAGAGCGCCAGATCATGAGTGAACTCCATTCACAATTGCTACAAAGAGAATAAAATACACAGGAATAAAACTTACATGGGATGTGAAGGACCACTTCAAGGAGAACTACAAACCACTGCTCAAGGGAATAAGAGAGGATACAAACAAATGGAAAAATAGTCCATGATCATGGATAGGAAAAATCAACATTATAAAAATGGCCATACGGCCAAAATAATATACAGATTCAATTCTATTCCCCATAAGCTACCATTGACTTTCTTCACAGAATAAGAAAAAACTACTTTAAATTTCATATGGAACCAAAAAAGAGCCCGCATAGCCAAGACAATCCTACACAAAAAGTACAAAGCTGGAGGCATCATGCAACCAGACATCAAACTAACTACAAGACTACAGTAACCAAAAAAGCATGGTACTGTTACCAAAACAGATATATAGATCAATGAAATAGAACAGAGGCCTCAGAAATAACACTGCACATCTACAACCATCTGATCTTTGACAAACCTGACAAAAACAAGCAATGGGGAAATGATTTTCTATTTAATAAATGATGTTGGGAGAACTGGCTAGCCATATGCAGAGAGCTAAAACTGGACCCCTTTCTTATACTTTATATATAAATTAACTTAAGATGCATTAAGGACTTAAATGTAAGTCCTCAAACAATAAAAACTATAGAAGAAAACCTAGGCAATACCATTCAGAACATAGGCATGGGCAAAGACTTCATGACTAAAACACTGAAAGCAATTGGAACAAAAGCCAGAATTGACAAATGGGATCTACTTAAACTAAAGAGCTTCTGGACAGCAAAGGAAATTATCATCAGAATGAACAGGCAATGCACAGAATAAGAAAAACTTTGCAATCTATCCATCTGACAAAGGGCTAATATCTAGAATCTACAAGGAACTTTAACAAATTTACAAGAAAATAACATCAAAAAGTGGGTGAAGGGTATGAACAGTCACTTCTCAAAAGAAGACATTTATGCAACCAACAAACATATGAAGAAAAGCTCACCATGACTGGTCATTAGAGAAGTGCAAATCAAAATCACAATGAGATACCATGTCACACCAGTTAGAATGGCAATCATAAAATCTGGAAAAAACAGATGCTGGTAAGGATGCAGAGAAATAGGAACGCTTTTACACTGTTGGTGGGAGTGTAAATTACTTCAATCATTGTAAAAGATTGTGTGGAAATTCCTCAAGTATCTAGAAACAGAAATATCATTTGACCCAACAATCTCATTGCTGGGTATATACCCAAAGGATTATAAATCATTCTTCTATAAAGACACATGCACACACATTTATTGCAGCACTATTTACAATACCAAAGGCTTGGAACCAACCTACATGACCATCAGTGGTAGATTGGATAAAGAAAGTATGGCACATATACACCATGGCATACTATGCAGCCATAAAAAAATGAGTTCATGTCCTTTGCAGGAACATGGATGAAGCTGGAAGCCATCATCCTGAGCAAACTAACACAGGAACAGAAAACCAAACACCACATGTTCTCACTCATAAGTGGTAGATGAACAGTGAGAACACATGGATACAGGGAAATATCACACACAAGCACCTGTTGGGGGGTAGGGGCAAGAGGAAGTATACCAACAGGAGAAATACCTAATGTAGATCACAGGTTGATGGGTGCAGCAAACCACCATGGCACAGGTATACCTACATAACAAACCTGTACATTTTGCACATGTATCCCAGAACTTATAGTTTGAAAAAATGAAAAAAACAGTAACTAATATCATAGATATTAATTTAACTATGTTAGGAACCATTTTAAACATCAATGTTCTAAATATACCAATTAAAAGGCAGAGATTGTCAGTGTGGATTAAGAAACAAAATCCAACTATATTTTGTATATAAAAAACTCGCTTTAAGCATGAAAACACGTATAGATTAAAACTAAAAGGATGCGGAAAGGTATACCATGCTAATACTAATTAAAAGAATGCTGGAGCAACTGTATTAATTTCAGGCAGAGCAGACTTCAGATAAAAAATAATTATCAGAAATAACAAAAGGTATTACATAATGATAATTTAATTCTCCACGAAGATATAATAATCCTTAATGTATATGTGCCTAACAACACAGCATCAAAATACATGAGGCAAAAACTGATAAAACTTCAAAGAAAAATAGATAAATACATTATTAGAGTTAGATACTTCAACGACCCTTCATAAGAGATGAACATATCTATCAGGCAAAAAAGTCTGTAAGGGTAGAGTTGAGCTTAACAACATCACAGTGAAATTAAACTAGAAGCCAACAAATAGTTGGAAAATTGCCCAAAAGCCTACATATTAAACAATACGGTTTTAAATAACACGAGCCCAAAAATTTAAGAAAAATTTAAAAATATTTTGAATTAAATAAAAATGAAAACATATGTTATCAATATCTATGGGACACAGTGAAAACAGTCTTACAAAAAATTTATAGCATTGAGATAAGAAAAAAAAATCTAAAATAAATCACCAAGTATGCACCTTGGGAAGTTAAAAAGAGAGGAGCAAATTAAATTATAAGTAAGTAGAAGAAAAGAATAACAATTACAGCAAAAATCAATAAAATTGACAACAGAAAGTCAACTTTAAAAATCAATAAAAACAAAAAGAGAGGACACAAATTACTAATATTTGAAATGAAAGAAAAGCTATAACTACTGATTTCATGGACATTAAAAGGATAATAAAGAAATACTATGAACAACTCTATGTCCACTCATTTGATGACTTAGATAAAATTGACTACTTCTTTGAAAGACATGTCAGTCAAAACTCACACAAGGAAAAACAGATAATCCGAATAGGGCTATGTCTGTTAAATAAGTTGAGTCAACAATAATCTCCCAAAGAAGAAATCACCAAGCCCAGATGGTATATTCTACCAAGGTGAATTCTACCAGATATTTAAGGAGGAAGTTATATTAATTCTCTATAATATCTTTCAGAATATAGAGGCAGAGGGAATACTTCCTATCTCATTCTATGAGACCAACATTACCGTAAAACCAAAATCAAACAAAGGTATTATCAGAAAAGAAAACTATAAACCAATTTCTCTCATAAACATAGATGCAAAAATCTATAACAAAATGTTAGCAAATCAAGTCTAACAATGTATAAAAGGAATTATACACCATAGACAAGTGGGATTTAGGCTAGGTATGCAAGGCTGGTTCAACATTCAAAAATCAAATATTGTAGGCTAAAGAAGAAAAATCACATGGTCATATTAGTAGATGCAGTAAAAGCATTTTACAAAATCCAACATTTATTCATGATAAAAACTCTCAGTAAAATAGGTGTGGAGTAGAACTTTCTCAATTTGTTAAAGCATGTCAACAAAATTCTATAGCTAGCATAATACTTAATGGTGAGAAGCTCAAAGCTTTCCCATTAAGATGAGGAAGAAGGGAGGATATCTTCTTTCACCGTGGCTTTTCAGTATTATCCCAGAAGCCCCAGATAATGCAACAAGACAAGAAAAGATATAGAAAGTGCCTAGATTAGAAGAAAAAATAAAGCTGTCTTCATTCACAGGTTACGTGATTGTCTATATAGAAAATGTGAATCAACAACAACAACAAAAAATCCCCTTGGAACTAATAAGTGATTATAGCAAGGTTGCAGATTATAAGGTTACTATGTAAAAGTCAAATTCTTTTCTATAAACCAGCAATGAATAAGTGGAATTTGAAATTAAAACACAATATAATTTACACTAGCATAAAATTGAAATACTTAGATATAAATCTAACAAAATAGGTCCAAAATCTGCATCAGGAAAACTATAGAACTCTGATGGAAAATAACGAAAAGAAACTAAATGGAGGGATATTCTATGCTTGCAGATGGGAAGGCTCAATATGGCTAAGATGTCAGTTCTATCCAGTTTGATCTGCAGATTCAATGCAATCCAAAACAAAATCCTAGCAATTATTTTGTGGATCTTGACAAACTCAATCTAACGTTTATATGGAGAGGCAAAACACGTAGAATAGAAAACGCAATACTGAAGAAGAACAAATTTTGAGAACTGACACTACCTGACTTCAAGCTACAATAATCAAGACAGTGTGGTATTGGTGAAATAATAAACAAATAGATCAATGGAGCAAACTAGAGAGCCCAGAAATCAACCCATATAATCAACTGATCTTTCACAAAAGAGAAAAAGCAATAAAATAGAGCAATGATGTTTTCACCAAATAGTCATGTTACTACTGGACATTCACACGAAAAACAATGAATGTAGACACAGACTTTACAACACTCACAAAAATTAAAATAGTTCCCAAACCTAAATGTAAAATGAAAAGCTATAAATCTTCTAGAAGGCAACACAGGAGAAAACCTAGATGACCTTGGGTTTTGCAATGATTGCTTTCAGTAAAACACCAAATACACAATTTATTAAGGAAATAATTGACAAACTGAACTTCATTTCCCCACAGAACATGGAGAATAATGAATAAATAATGACAGAAGATTTCAATTTATCATCCAAGCCACATCGCATGCCTTCAAATCTCTTTTAAAGTTAAAGGTTATATGTTTTTTTTCCCTTGGTTTATAAACTCAAAGAGATTTATATAAATACATGGTCATAATTTTGTAGCAGAAATAAATTAGACCCTTTGGAATATATTTTGTGCTTTGGTAATGAGTTCACTTATATTGTTAAAGTTATCTATGTTATTCTCACACTTTTAAATTATTTGATTCTGCTTTTTTCCACACTCATCATTTTCTACAAAATTTAATTTTCTTCTAATTTATGATTTCCCAATAAATGTTGAAATTTTTAAACTTAAAAAACGGGGCAAAGACTTTAAGAGAAATCTCACAAAATAAAATATACTGATGGAAAATAAGCACATGAAAATATGTTCCATACCATATATAACCTTGACTGACATGTCTTTATTGCATGACCGTGCCAACCTTCCCTATCTCCTTCTCTCCAGAGCCTCATCTTCATGAAGATACTAGCATACAATTCACATATAATTATATTCTTCCT
The DNA here is from genome assembly GCF_001604975.1 of Cebus imitator. Taxonomy (NCBI): domain Eukaryota; kingdom Metazoa; phylum Chordata; class Mammalia; order Primates; family Cebidae; genus Cebus; species Cebus imitator. The sequence continues at coordinate 2,626,375 of NW_016107504.1, forward strand.
TTCATTGGTCATTGGTTGTATGAGCAAAACTGTAAATTTTTATAGCTAGAAAAATTTACCTGTATCACCTAGTTTGACACTCTTACTTTAAGGAAAGGAATCTGAAACTTAGAAAGATGTTGAATCCAATATCCCAGTTTCTACAACCCTCGTCTTTTGATTCTCAGTCTACACCATTATGTCTCTTTTCCTCTGTATAGACTCCTTGAGGGAGTCCTAATTAAATAGTACAAAATGTCTTTAACGTGTAAGAATAACATTACCTAATTTACCTTTCATTTTATCTTAGGAGATAAGTGAAAGTGACTTCCACAGTGAAAACATATTTCCCCTTTAAGTGAAATGCACTTAGTACTTTTGAAAAATTATTGTAATGCAAAAGAGTACTTAGAAATGAACAATTAGTAATATTTCTACCACTCAGAGTTAATAACTACTATCACTTTGTAGTATTTTTCTGTAACGTTTTTTATTTTTAAAACATATAAAAAGGCACATAAAAATTAAAACTTCCTTTAAAGAACTACCCCCATTCCTATTGCATTTATTTATCTGCCAAGGGGAAACTACGGCATATAGCTTTCTAGTTCATTTTCTATGCAAACATATTCTATCCATAACAAATATTTAACATTGTGCTATTTCATGTTTTAAATATACATAAATGGTATGAAACATGGTGTTTTGCATTTTCTGACTTTACTCAATGTTTTGCATTTGAGATACACCCATGTTGATATACCTCTAGTCTATCCTCCCTAGTTGCTAAATTTTATCTTACCCTAGAAATAAGAATCTGAGGAAAGGTTCTTAGATGCTAAGGCTTTATTAGGAAGTGATATCCCAAGGCAAGAGCAAGAAAAAAAAGAAAGAAAACAAAAGAGAGAAGAAGAGGGTAGGAAAAATAATTGTTTGCTAGGTTTTTTCAACATCTTATTTTTCATTGACATATGTTTGTCCTTGGAGGTATTAATCCCTTTGTTTCCTATACAAATGCTTCCAAGTTTTGTCACCTGGACTACCCAGCAGCTACTGGGGATGCCAGGTCCCAAACCTTATTGCATTAAAATTTATCTGAATCTGAAACTGGTGGCTCCAGAGCCTCCATAGATCCATCTGGATGAGGCCTGGGCATTGAAGCCTCTGCAGTTCCTGGCTCAGGAGGTGCAGTGGAGATTGTGTCATTACTCAGACAGGTTCTCCAGTGAACAAACAGTTGAATACACAGCAGGCAGATAACAGCAAGGTACATTTAATAAAATGCATAATTTAGGCCTTAGACATATTCCATCATATGATTAGATTATATTCATTTACACCTCCTTCAACTGATGGACATTTATGCTGTTTCCAGTTGTTTACCATTGCAGAAAATGCTGAAAAAAACATCTTTTGTAGATGTCGTATGAACATGTGCAAGAGTACAGTTGTATATATAATCCAAAGTAAAATTTTTGGGTCACGGAATATTTAATTTTAAATTTTACCAGGTATTATCAAATTGCTTTCTAAAATGGCTGTGTCAATTTACAATACCACTAAGAGAGTATGATAACAACATTTTCATGACATGTTTAGCTATTTTTGAGATTAGTGTTTTCTTTCTTTTTTCCATTTATTTATTTTATTGCATTTTAGGTTTTGGGGTACATGTGAAGAACGTGCAAGATTGTTGCATAGGTACACACGTGGCAGTGTGATTTGCTGCCTTCCTCCCCATCACCTACATC
>NW_016107504.1:2634338-2639412 GCF_001604975.1 Cebus imitator
GCAAGTCACTGTGCTGGCTTAAACAGCGGCACTGAGATTCGTGGCACTTTTTTTTTCCCTGGAATCTACTGTCTTGGTTCCCTGCTCAGTCTCCTTTTTAAACAGATGAATGGGTGATTTCCCATGGCTCCAATCGCCAGCCAAAAGGGCACCCGTACCAGTGTATTTTTTACGGAGAACCGCTGCTCCGGGGCACCGGCAAAGCAGCCGTGCGGGGCAAAGCAGCGGCACCAGCCGGCACAGCTGCGCTGGCCGAAACAGCCGTGCTGGTTACCCATGGAGCTCCTCCGCCTGGGAATTGCCTAGTCTGTGGGCAATAAAAATGCGGCGTCCACTCACCCTCTGCGTTTTCACTGGGATCTGCAATCCTGAGCTGTTCCTAAACGGCCATGTTGGATCGCATCTCCTAGTGTTTTCTTTTTCTATTTTATGTTTTGTTTTGTTTTATTTTTGGGTCAGTCTGGTTGTTCTAAAATGATCGCTCACCTAGCAATTCTGCTAAGTATGTATACAGGAGACCTGAAAATATATATCAATGCAAAAATTTGTACACAAATATCATAGCAACATTATGCACCATAACCAGTGTAAATAGCCTAAATGTCCATTAACTGATAAATGGATGAATAAAATGTGATATATCAATACAATACAATATTATTAGGCAAAAAGAAAAAAAAGAAATGAAGTACTGATACTTGTTATAACAAGAATCAATCTTAAACAATTCTGTTTAGTGAAAGAAGCCAGTCACATAGGAGTACTTACTGAATGGTTTTATTTATGTAAAATATGTAGAATAAGCAAATCAACAGAGACAGAAAGTAGATTAGTTTGTCTAGAGCTGGGGGTACAACCACTATGGAGAATAGTATAAAGGGTTTTTTTCAAAAAACTAAAATTAGAACTATCATGTGGTTCAGCAATACCACTGTTAGGTATATACCCAAAATAAAGAAAATCAGTGTATCAAAGACATCTGTATTCCTGAAGCACTATTGGCAATAGCCAAGATTTGGAATCAGCCTAACTATTCATAAAGAGACAAATGAATAAAGAAAATACAGTACATAAATATAATGGGGTACTATTAAGCTATAGAACAAAATGAGATCCTGTCGTTTGTAACAGCATGCACAGAACAAAAGGATATTATGTTGACAGAAATAAGTCAGGCACAGAAAGACAAACTTAGCATGCCCTCACCCATTTTGGAAAGCTAAAAATTAAAACAACTGAACTCATGTACAAAGAGAGTAGAATGATGGTTGCCAAAGGCTGAGAAGGGTAGTAGGGAGGCAAGTGGGGATGGTTAATGGGTACAAAAATATACTTAGATAGAATGAATAAAATCTAGTATTTGATAACACAAGGTGGCTATAATCAACAACTTATTGTACATTTAAAAATAACTTAGAGTATAATTAGAATGCTTATAACACAAAGAAAGGATAAATTCTTGCAGTAATTGATACCCCATTTACCACAATATGATGACTGCATATTGAATGCTTGTATCAGAATATCTCACGTACCTCACAAATATATACAGTTACTTCGTACCCATAAATACTTAAAGTATAAGCAAAATAAAAAATAGAAAAATTAGACTTCATTAAAATTAAAAATATTTGTGAAATCAAAGGACACTATCAAGAAAGTGAAAACAACATGCAAAATTAGGTAAAATATTTGTAAATCATATATCTGATAAAAGTATAATATTTAGAATGTATAAAGAACTCTCATAACTCAATAACAATAAGATAAATGACCCAATTCGAAAACAGGCAAAGGGTTTGAATAGATGTTTCTCCAAAGAAGATATACAAATGGCCAACAAGCACATGAAAAGGTGCCCAATATCTTTAGTCATTAGGGAAATGTAAATCAAAATCACCACAAGCTATCACTTCAAACCTACTCTAATGACTAAAATAAAAACAACAGACAGTAACAAGATTGACAAGGATGTGGATATATTGGAACCTCCTTGCATTGCTGGTTAGAATATAAAATATTTGTAACTGTTCTGCAAACAATTTGGTGGTTCCTCAAAGTTAAACATGGAATTACTATTAGATCCAGTCCTAAGTATAGGCCTAAAATAATTGAAAACTGATGTTCGGACCAAAACATGTATACAAATGGTCATAACAGCAATAGGAAGAGAGGTGGAGCCCAATGGCAAGACAGAAATTTCGATATGAATAGAATCATACAATATGTGGAGACTAGCTCCTATACTTAGCAGAATGCATTTTAAGATTCATCTGTGTTATTCTGCATAACAATAGATTTTTTCTTTTATTGATGAGTAGTATTGTAGAGATGTGCTGCTGTTTATCCATTCATTTATTGAAGGACATTTGGCTTTCTGCTTTAGTCACTTGTATTTTAGTATTCTTTCAATATTTCTCAGCCATATTTTGACTTTTTAATTTTTTTTATTTTACAGTAAGTTCAGGAATACAAATGCAGAACGTGTAGGTCTGTTACATAGGTGTACCCATGCCATGATGGTTTGCTGCACCTATCAACCTATCATATAGGTTTTAAGCCCTGCATGGATTAGCTATTTGTCCTGCTGCTCTGCCTCCCCTCACCCTCTATCACCCAACTTGCCCTGGTGTGTGTTGTTCCCCTTCCTGTGTTCATGTGTTCTCACTGTTCAACTCCCACTTATGAGTGAGAACAGGCAGTGTTTGGTTTTCTGTTCCTATGTTAGTTTGCTGAGAATAATGGCTTTCAACTTCATCCATATCTCTGCAAAGGACATGATCTTATTCCTTTTTATGGTTGCATAGTATTCCATGATGTTTATGTATCACATTTTCTTTATCCAATCTATCATTGATGGCCATGTGTGTTAGTCCCATGTCTTTGCTATTATAAATAGTGCTGCAATAAACATATGTGTACGTGTGTCTTTACAGGAGAAAGATTCATATTCCTTTGGGTATATACCCAGTAATGGGATTGTTGGGTCAAGTGGAATTTCTGGTCCCAGACACTTGAGGAATCGCCACACTGTCTTCCACAATGGTTACACTGATTTACACTCTCACCAACAGTGTAAAAGCATTACTACTTCTCCACAGCTTCTCCAGCATCTATTATTTCTTGACTTTCTAATAATTGCCATTCTGACTGGAGTGAGATGGTATTTCATTGTGGTTTTGATTTGCATTTCTCTAATGATCAGTGATGTGAAACTTTTTTTCATGTTCGTTGTCCACATAAATGTCTTCTTTTGAGCACTGTCTGTTCATATCCTTTGACCACTTTTTTGATAGGGTTGTTTGTTTTTTTCTTACAAATTTGTTTAAGTTTCTTATAGATTATGGATTCTGGATATTAAACCTTTGTCAAATGGGTAGACTGCAAAAATTTTCTCCCATTCTGTTCACTCTGATGATAGTTTCTTTTACTGTGCAGAAGCTCTTTAGTTTAATTAGATCCCATTTGTCAATTCTGTCCTCTGTTGCAATTGCTTTTGGCATTCTAGTCATGAAGTCTTTGCCCACGCCTATCTCCCAAATGATATTCCCTGGGTTTTATTCTAGGGTTTTTATGGTTTGGGGTTTTGCATTTAAGTCTTTAATCTGTCTTGAGTTAGTTTTTGCATAAGGTGTAAGGAAGAGGTCCAGTTTTAGTTTTCTGAATACGGCTAGCAGTTTTCTCAGCACCATTTATTAATAGGTCACCCATTCCCCATTGCTTATTTTTGTCCAGTTTGTTGAAGATCAGATGGTTGTAGATATGTGGTGTTATTTCTGAGGTCTCTGTTCTGCTCCATTGGTCTATATGTCTGTTTGGTACCAGTACCATGCTGTTTTGGTTACTTTAGCCCTGTAGTATAGTTTGAAGTCAGATAGTATGATGCATCCAGCTTTGTTCTTTTTGCTTAGGATTGTCTTGGCTATAAGGGCTCTTTTTTGGTTCCATATGAAGTTGAAAGTAGTTTTTCTAATTCTGTGAAGAATGTCAGTGGTAGTTTGATGGGAATAGAATTGAATCTATAAATTACTTTGGACAGTATGGCCATTTTCACAATATTGATTCTTCTTATCTAAGAGGATGGAATGCTTTTCCACTTTTTTGTGTGTCCTCTCATTTTCTTAAGCAGTGGTTTGCACTTCTCCTTGATGAGGTCCTTCACATTCCTTGTTAGCTTTATTCCTAGGCATTTTATTCTTTTGATACCAGCTGTGAATGTAAGTTCATTTATGATTTGGCTATTACTGGTGTATAGGAATGCTTGTGATTTTTGCACATTGATTTTGTATCCTGAGACTTTGCTGAAGTTGCTTATCAGCTTAAGGAGCTTTTGGGCTGAGATGATGGGGTTTTCTAGATATAGAATCTTGTCATCTGCAAACAGAGACAATTTGACTTCCTTTCTTCCTATTTGAAAACATTTTATTTCTTTCACTTACCTGATTGCCTTGGCCAGAACTTCCAATTCTATGTTGAGTAGAAGTGGTGAGAGAGGGAGTCCTAGTCTTGAGCCGGTTTTCAAAGGGAATGCTTCTAGCTTTTGCACATTCAGTATGATATTGGCTGTGGGTTTGTTATAAATAGCTCCTATTATTTTGAGATGTGTTCCATCAATACTTAGTTTGTTAAGAGTTTTTAACATAAAGGGATGTTGGATTTTACTGAATGCCTTTTCTGCATCCATTAAGGTGATCATGTAGTTTTGTCATTGGTTCTTTTTATGTGATGCATTTCATTTATTGATTTGCATATATTGAACAAACCTTGCATCCCAGGGATGAAGCTGATTTGATTATTGTGTATAAGCTTTTGATGTGCCACTGGATTCAATTTGCCAGAATTTTATTGAGGATTTTCTCATGTATGTTAATCAGGGATATTGGCAAGAAGTTTTTGTTGTTGTTGCTGTATCTCTGTCAGGTTTTGGTACAGGATGATGCTGGCCTCATAAAATGAGTTAGGAAGAAGTCTCTCCTTTACAATTGTTTGGAATAGTTTCAGAAGGAATGGTACCAGCTTCCCTCTCTACCTCTGAATTTGGCTGTGAATCTGTCTGGTCCTGGGCCTTTTTTTT
>NW_016107504.1:2639442-2658277 GCF_001604975.1 Cebus imitator
TTAACAGTCTATTAATTACAGCCTCAATTTCAGAACTTGTTATTGGTCTATTCAGGGATTTGACTTCTTCCTGCTTTAGTCTTGGCAAGGTCTATGTGTCCAGAAATTTGTCCATTTCATCTACATTTTCTGGTTTATTTGTGTAGAGGTGTTCATCATATTGTCTGATGGTAGTATGTATTTCTGTGGGGTCAGTGGTGATATCCCCTTTATCATTTTTTATTGCGTCTATTTGATTCTTCTCTCTTTTCTTCTTTATTGGTCTAGCTAGTTGTCTATTGTGTTAATTTTTTCAAAAACAAACAGCTCCTGGATTCCTTGATTTTTTTATGGGTTTTTCCTGTCTCTGTCTTCTTCAATTCTGCTCTGATTTTAGTTATTTCTTGTCTTCTACTAGTTTTTGGATTTGTTTGCTCTCACTTATCTAGCTCTTTTAATTATAATGTTAGGGTATTTATTTGAGATCTTGCTAGCTTTTTTTAATGCAGGCTTTTAATGCTATAAATTTCCCTCTTAACACTGCTTTAGCTGTGTCACAGAGATTCTGATACATTGTCTGTTATCACTGGTTTTGAAGAACTTCTTGATTTCTGCCTTAATTTCATTATTTACCCAGGATTCATTCATAAGCAGGTTGTTCAGTTTCCATGTAGTTGTTTTGAGTGAATTTCTTAATCCTGAGTCCTAATTTGATTTCGCTGTGGTCGAAGAGACTGATTGTTATGATTTCAGTTCTTTTGCATTTGCTAGGGAGTCTTTTACTTTCAATTATGTGGTTGATTTTAGAATAAGTACGTGACACTTAGAAGAATGTATATTCTGTTGATTTGGGGTGGAGAGTTCTGTAAATGTCTATTAGGTTTGCTTGGTCCAGGTCTGAGTTCAAGTCCTGGATATCCTTGTTAATTTTCTGTCTCATTGATCTGTCTAATGTTGACACTGGGATGTTAAAGTCTCCCACTACTATTTTGTGGAAATCTAAGTCTGTTTGCAGGTCTCTAAGAACTTGTTTTATAAATCTGGGTGCTCCTGTATTGGATGCATACACACACACACACACACATATATATTTAGAAGTTAGCTCTTCATATTTAATTGATCCCTTTACCATTATGTAATGTCCTTCTTTGTCTTTTTTGATCTTTAATGGTTTAAACCCTGTTTTGTAAGAGATGAGGACTGCAATCCCTGCTTTTTTTTTTTTTTTTTTTTTTTTTTTTTTTTTTTTTGCTCTCCATTTGCTTGATAAATCTTCCTCCATCCCTTTATTTTGAGCCTATGTATGTCTTTGCATGTGAGATGGGTCTCCTGAATACAGCACACCGATTGGTCTTGACTCTATCCAATTTGACAGTCTGTCTTTTATTTGGGACATTTACCTCATTTACCTTTAAGGTTATATTGTTACGTGTGAATTTGATCTTGTCATCATGATGCTATCTGGTTATGTTTTACACTAGCTGATGCAGTTTCTTCATAGTGTCATTGGTCTTTATATTTTGGTTTGTTTTTGCAGTGGCTGATACTGATTTTTCCTTTCCATAGTTAGTGCTTCCTTCAGGAGCTTCTGCAAGGCAGGACTAGTGGTGACAAAATCCCTCAGCATTTGCTTGTCTGAAAAGGATTTTATTTCTTCTTTGCATATGAAGTTTAATTTGGCTGGATATGAAATTCTGGATTGAAAATTGTTTTCTTAAGAATGTTGAATATTGGCCCCCACTCTCTTATGGCTTGTAGGGTTTCTGCAAAGAGATCTGCTGTTAGTCTAATGGGCTTTCCTTTGTCTTTGGCCTGGCCTTTCTCTCTGGCTGCCTTTAACATGTTTTTCCTATTGATCTGTCTTGCTAGGTTGGGGAAGTTCTCCTGGATAATATCTGAGAGTGTGTTTTTAAACTTGGTTCCATTCTCCCTATCTCTTTCAGATACTCCAATCATAGATTCAATCTTTTTACATAGTCCCATATTTCTCAGAGGTTTTGTTCTTTCCTTTTCATTTTTTTCTCTGATCTTGTCTGCATGCCATATTTGAGCAAGATGTTCTTCAACCACTGATACCCTTTCTTACACTTGGTCAGTTTGGCTATTGATACTTGTGTATGTTTCATGAAGTTCTCATGCCGTGTTTTTCAGCTCCATCCAGTCATTTATGTTCTTCTCTATACTGGTTATTCTCATTAACAGCTCTTGTAATGTTTCATCATGGTCCTTAGCTTCTTTGCATTGGATTAGAACATGCTTCTTCAGCTCAGCAGAGTTTGTTATTACCCACCTTCTGAAGCCTACTCCTGTCAATTCGTTCATCTCATCCATCCAGTTCTGCTTCCTTGCTGGAGAGGCATAGTGATTATTTGGAGGAGAAGAAATAATCTGTTTTTTTTTTTGTTTGTTTTGTTTTCAGCTGTTTTTTTGTTGTTGATTATTTCTCAGCTTGATGAGTTTTTCTGGTATCGATCTTTGAGGTTGCTGACACTTGAATGGAGTTTTTGTGGGAATTTTTTTGTTTATGCTGTTGTTGTTGCTTTCTGTTTGTTTTTCTTGCAGTTGTCATATTCCTCTTCTGTAGGATTGCTATGGTTTGCTGGGTGTTCACTTCAGGCCCTATACATCTGGTTCACCCCCATACCTGGAGATGAGGAGACTAGAGGAGACTGGAAAACAGCAAAAATGCGTGCCTGCTCCTTCCTCTGGGATCTCTGACCTTGAAGGGCACTGACCTGATGCCAGTAGGTGTGCTCTTATATATAGGGTGTCTGACAACTCCTGATTGGTGGGTTTCACCCAGTTGGGTGGCACGGGGAGCAAGACCCATTTAATGAAGCACTTTGACTGTCCCTTGGTGGAGGGGGTGTGCTTCTTTGGAGGGAAGCCCACTTTTCTGGGCTACCTGGATTCCTCAGAAGTAGCAGAAGTAAAGACAATCTTCTGGTGCATGGAGACTGCAGCCATCCCTCCCTCTAAGGGCTCAGGCCCAGGGAGATTAGAGTTCTGTTACTGAGCCCCAGGCTGAAGTTGTTGGAGCTCCTGCAGGGAGGCCCCACCCAGTGAGGAGTGATGGATCAGGGTTAGGCCTGAAGTGTCATTCTGCCTGTAGTCTGCCACAGCCAGTGTACTAAGCTGTGGGATATATCTCTTAAAACCAAGCCATTCAACCTCCCTGGCTCCAGCAGGGGAAAAGCACACCCTAAAGCTGTAGAGATAGCTGCTGCCCTTCCCTCACCCTGGAAACTTAGTGTGTTAGGTAGCTATCAGTCCTAGTGTTAGCTGCTGCTGCTCCCCCCAAGGATCTCAAAGGGTTTAGACAGCAGGCAGCAGCAGCCGAGGTGCTGGTCACCCCTCCCCCCAGAAGTTCAGCAGACTTTAGCAGATTCTAGCTTAGAGGCTGTTGAGATTCTGTGCGGCTCCATGATTAGGACCCTAGGTCCCAGTGGTGTGGGCTCACGAGGAGGATCTTCTGATTTGTGCATTGCATAGTTCCATGGAAAAAGCACGTTTCCCTGGCTGGGTAACACACTCACTCACAGCCTCCTTTGGCTGGGAGGCGGGGGCTCCCCTGCCGTGTGTGTCTCTCAGGTGAGCCACCACACCACACTGCTCTTCCTTTCTCTCCCTGGGTCACACCAGATGCCCAGCCAGTTCTGATGACAGAACCTGGATACTTCAATTGCCAGTGCAGGTTTCACACACTGTTGTTTTTTCTGATGTGATCCTCCGATCATTGCTACTTCTAGTTGGCCAACTTCCATATTTTAATATTTTTATTGTATAGAATTTGCACACCTTTTTAGGCTTGCTCCTAGCTCTTTTGTGTTTCTCGATGCTATTATAATGGTAGTTTTTAAAACTCGATGTTCCAATTGTTTGTTGTTAGTATATAGAAATAAAATAGATTTTTATATATTGACCTAGATTCCAAAATCTTGCATAATTTATTTGCTAATTCTAATATAGATTCTTTTGAATTTTCTATGTATAAAATCATGAGAAAACAATGTTACTTTTCTTTCTTCCTTTTTCAGTTATTGAACATTCTCATTGTTTTCTGTATTATATGGTTACACTGGCTATGTTGTTTACCAGAATTTTTTTTTTATGTGTGTGTCTGTGTTTGCGTGTATTATGCATTATAATCATGAATTCATACTAATACCGGTCATCTCAGCCTAACAACACAGGGTTTGTCCTTGTCTTTTCTGCTTTTACATGTACATATTTATATGTCCTTTTCCTACATGGAGAAGCCTGCTTCCCAATATTATGAGTATATAGTACAATTGACCCTTGAATATCACAGATTTGAACTCCATGGGTGTTAACTTATATGCTATTTTTTTTTCAATAAAAGTTAAACTGAATATGCCTGCCTGTCCTGCCTCTCCATCCATCTTCTCCGCCTCATTAGTCTGCCAACTGGAGACAGTGACAACCCCTTCTTATCCTCCTTCTCCTCAGCCTACTCAATGAAAAGACAATGAAGATGAAGACCTTTATGACAATCCAGTTTCACTTAATGAATAGTAAATACATTTCTCTTACTTATGATTTCTGAATAACATTTGATTTTTCTCTAGCTTGCTTTATTATAAGAACACAATAAAGGTATGGATCAACATTTTTATTTTCAGATGTTTATTCTGTTGTCCTGACACTACTTGTTAGAATGCTCGTTTTATCCCTGAGATTTAAAGTGCCACCTTTGTCAAATACAAAATTTCCCTGTGAGTTAAACAAATTGTATTGCCTTATATTCTATTTCATATGTCAGTCTTGCCAATACTTTTAAATAGGTATGGCTAGCATGTTTGTCAATGTATATCTACCTACTTTCTATGCACTCTGTTTGACTATATTAATTTATCTATTTTATTTCTGGGATTTTTATAAAGAAAATATTCTGCAAAAAATATTTTCCCTATTTCTATGGGTGTTTCATATCCATTTTCCTCTTCCTTGCCAAGCTGTGTACCTTTTATTTCTTTTCACTCTCATTTCATTAGCAAAGACTGTAATATTATGTTCAATAATAGTACTAATGGCCAACATCTTTGTTTTGTTTCTGATTTCAATGGGAAGATTTTTAATGAGTCACAGTTAAATATGATGCTTAATGTAGGTTTCCGGCACATACTCTCTTAAGTTACTGAAGGTCTAATTAATTTTCTAATTTCTAAAAAATTATGCATGCATATTGAATTTCTTTTTAGTCTATTGTTGATTATATGATGTTTTTTCCTTTGCAATTTGTTAATGTGTAAATGTAGTTGTTAGATTTTTCTGTATTTATCTGCTCTTTATCACAATATATTATTTTTTTATTTCTGAATTTTGTTTGTCAATATTTTATTTGGGATTTTGCCATTTGAAATTCATAAGTGAAACTAGCCTATAGTTATTTTTCTTTATGTCATATTTTTCCCAGGTATATAAAATGAGAAAAATAGGTTGGGTAGTGTTTGCAATGCAACAGAAATTCAATGTCCTGAAATAGTTTGTGTGAGATGAAAATTATCTATTCCTTGAATATTTACCCATAATACCACCTGGACCTCTAGTGGTTTTTAGGGACTATATGTCTAACTACTGTTCAAATGTAATCTATAAGTATTAGTCTATTCACATTTTCTATTTCTTCTGGGCTGATCTAGGCCATATTACTTATATTTGCATTTCAGCTGGGATTTAAAATTAATTTACATAAAGTTATATATGGTATTGTTTTATAATTTTATAACTTCATCTGGATTTGTTGTTTTTCTCTTTTGATTTGTGATTTACTTATTTATTCCTTCTCTTTTACTATCCTTGACCATGCTTATTAAAATTTAATTAGCTTAACTTAGAATTTTTATAGCTATATTGTCAAGTTTGTAGAAGTCTTTTGATAACAGCATATGAAGATTCTGAAAGAAGCAATTAACAGGGCTCAGAGGCAAGCGCAATAGAGTGGATAAGTAAAAATAGTTGAGATAGGAATATTCCCTAAAGATAGAGAGGATCATTTCAGATTAGTCAGGGGGCTTGCAATATAAAATAAAGGAAAGAGTGAGTCAAGGATTTGAGAACAAGGTAAAGTCCTGAAGGCTATGGAAAATTGCTGATTCACATAACTCTGGCGCAAGGAAGATACAGGGCCACAAAAGGCCAGGTTCTGTTTCTCATGGAGCAGAGGACAGTGAAGAACATCAGCTGCGTAGAAAGCCAGGTGAAACCCGTATCAGATTATGGGGTAGAAAGCCTGAGGCTTTGTAAGATATTGAATAAATTTGGGAGCAGGGGGAACTAAGAAGCTGCATGTTGAACCATGTAGGCAATGAATATTTTGTCAATGTTCCCTTACAAATGGAAAGTAGAAGTTAATATGGCAAGAAGCTTGTACATTTGCCACAGCTAGAAGGAAATCAGTGACTAAGAGATGTCAAATAATAATTTAAAAATTAGCATGTAGTTAATAGTTGACATTGTTTTAAGTGTTTCACACCTATGACTCATTTTATCTTTAGAGCAACTCTACAGTGTAGGTACTATTATGGTCTCTTTCCTATAAATGCATAAGATGAGTCTTAGTGAGATTTAGTAATGTACCCACAGTTAACCATTTAGTAAAATGACAGAGCTGGAATTTGAGCCTGTTAGACACTAACTTCGTGTCTGGTTTACCCTACAGCCCATATGCTATAAACAGGGGTGCTCCTGCTTCTTCTTTGCCTTTTTCTATGACTCCTCTTATCTGTTCATTTTTTGTCTTATAATTCAATAGAAATGTTTTGCTTATTTTGTTAAAGCCAAAGGGTATGAAGGAAGCAAATAACTCATCACACAGTGACTTATTTTGGTAAATATTTCTGGTATTCATGTCTCTGCAATTTATGGAGGGAAGTCCCAATTTGCCATCTTATTTGTTCTGCCCAGACCCCAGAAAGCCTCAATAAATGGGCAGTAAGAATGTGTGCTATTGGGTGGCAAGAGTCAATGATGCAAAAGGGCCATATAGGTCTATTGTGGTTCTGACCAATTCCTGATTTCTGATTCTTTACTATGGATTTATAAAGGTTGTTTCATAGTGACTTTTATTTAGAAGTTTTTGGTAACATAAAATGGGATAAAATTCCTTTTGGAATTAACCTCATTGGAATAACTTGCACAGGAAATTTCTCATTACATTCTCATTCATTAAAATACAGAATTTTCATTTCAAGTAGTTGCTACTGCAGGCACAGAAAGGAGGTATGCAGCTGGAGAGTCAGACCTTTAGTGTCTGTGAGGAAAAGCCCAGCATTATAGTGAGAACATGGTATCCATGGCAACGAACCCAGTAGCTTTTTAACTTTTCAACCTATCAAAAGGTGATTTCTTTAGTTTTCTTTCAATTTCCCGTCTCTGCTTTTTTGGTCTGTAGGCATAATTGTTGTTGATTCATATAGCATTATTTTTTACTACACAATGAAAACATTAATCATATTAGACTGGCATTAGTATTTCTTATCAAGGGAAAATATATAAATCTTAATTAATCCAGACTCTTGCAATTAATAATCTTTGAGAATTACAATAAGGTAGGGCCAAGCTGAAGTTGTGTAATAGCTAAAGAAAAAAAAAAAAGCTTTACCAAGAAGATATGATTGGAGGCACACTTTTATAAATTTATTCATATACACGTAAACAATTGTTGGACTCATTTGCACCAAAGCCTTGATTACTTGGACTATTCAGGGATGGGAAGTTGTTGTTGACTTACTTTCCTGATTAACTGAAAGTTAGGCAGAAAACCATTGTATGTTCAACCCATGTTACAAATTCCTCTGAAAGGTGCTACTTTGCTTTCCTGCTTTAGCAATAGAGTCTACTGAAGATAACTAGGTCTTTCTTCGATGCCAGAAGATCCCTGCAGACCCTGAGGCTCATGACTCTGAAAGTCAGTGATCTTTGTTCGGAACCACACATGTAGCTTCAGAGATGGAGGATGTAGAAGAGAGGGTTCAGTGTGTGCTGATGCCAAAACATACTCTGAAAGTTTCTTTCATTTTGAAAACAAATTTTACCTGAGGCAAAAGGTTGTTTATCTGAGGCAGCACACTACTCTAGTTAATAGCACAGACTCTGGAGTTAGCCTATTTGGTTTCAAATCTGGGCTCTACCTCTTACTAACTATAATTTTGATGAAGGTACCTTTTGGAAGTCACAGGTTTCCTCATCAGTAAAATGGGTATAATCGTTGAATCTACTTCATAAGGTAATTGTGAGAAATAAATGTGACAAAACATGTAACTGCTTACAACAGTACCTGCCCGGTACATAGGAAGTACTCAACAAATTTTAGCTATTGTTATTTCTCTGAAAGATGGAGTGCCAATAGAGAATCTGTTTCATTGAAAACCTCTCATAGCTGGGTTGAAAATAATTGCAATTGTACTAAACATCCATTCTGAATCCTTTGTGGAAAACAAATTCTTTCCTAGGCAAAATTTGGTTAACATAGTTGAAGTAAATGTCTGTACTTGAGAGTAATAAAAGTACAGGACTCCATGTTTGGGTCCCCTTCCATGAACACTCCCTTCGTGGAAGCTGTTTTTCTTTTTCTCTTTCCTGGATTTCCCCTCTGGGGTCCCCTTCCACACTCTCTCCTGGCAGCCTGTCTTCTCCTCCTAAACTCCATCCCTCTCTATTCCCTTCCATTCAGTGTGGAAGTTGCTTTCCTCTCCTGGATTCCATCTTTCTGGATTCTCTCACTCAGTGTGAGTGTTAGCTCTTTCTTTCTCTCTCCTTCTCCTGTTTCTCTCTCTTTAAATAAATCACTTTCTACAAAAAAAAAAGTACATGTCTTTAAAAATATTGTGTATTTTGGATTTTCCACTATTTCAGCCTAGCCGTGCCTCCAGTTACTCACAGTAGTGTAGTGAGACTGCACTGGACATTGATTTAGCAGTCTCTATCTGTGCTTTCAAATGTGTGCCAACACTGAAAACAATTCAAAAAGGAAACAGGTAGTTTTTTAAAATTCCCTTTGTCTAATTTCAGCTTTTCAATGGTTAAAAGATGCTCTCAGTTTTATATGTTTTTTTTTTTTTTTTTTTTTTTTTTTTTTTTTTTTTTTTTTTTGGCTTTCTATCACCTGAGGTGCATGCTCATTTCCTTAGAAATAGATTTCCTACATGTTTAAATTATTTAAATAAAATAAATCTACACATACACATTAATATGGTCATTTTGCACTTTCACAATTGTGCTGAAATGTGAAGCTATGGGAGAAGGTGGAAAAGTCATTAAAATTTATTTTAGTGTGGAGAATGCAAAGCCTCAACAGAGAATTCTAGCTTTGAAACACTAGTATCTGGGGAGATTTGTAGCTCATTCTGTTCTAACCTACTTTTAGGTGGAGTTTCTATGGAATCAGACTAACTCATTTACCCTCATTCTTTCACACTTAACTGCTAATCCAGTTCCTCACCTCTGCAAGTCCAAACCCCACCCTAGTCCCACTCACTATGGCTCACCTGCCACCTGTGGCTTTCCTTACTCTTTCTCCCACATTTTCCCTCTGGACTTAAGTGATTTTTAGAGGACTTGGAAAATGTGCGTTTTTCTAGATGTGTCCCTTTGTTTCTGCCTGAGAGTGTGTGCCCATCTCTGTAGCTGCTGAGGTCTCTATTTACCGTTGTGTACACACAGGTGGGTGACTGTATGTGTCTTCTATTGAAGGATAAGTGTTTGCATATAATAGTCTGCCTATACTCGGTAAATGGTCCTTAAACAGGAGTATAAGAACATTCTTAATCCCTATGGCCTTCCTTCTCAGACCTACCGCAAATTTTCTGGCAGGATTCCCACATAAGGAGGCTCTGTCTCTGGGCGGATCAAGCAGAGGCTTGGGTTTTCCCATTCCTTTCTCCCTTTTTGTCTGTTTTGAGAACAGTGACCTCTGATAACTCACCCTTTAACTTCCCCTTTCTCTACCCGTTTCCCTCCTCCTCTTCCTAGGGCTGTGCCAGAATCTCCCTAGCAACATATAAAGGGAAAAGGGGTGGTGCAGGCAGGGGAGGGGGGCACAACCAATCGTTGGTTTGGGAAAAATATACAAGTTAATGAAATGTTGGCTCAGATATTGTTCCTGGATCTGTAGGTGAATGTGAGTCTTCTGTGTACTAAATGGACAGATTAGAAGTATCAAGCAATAGCATATTGATAAGAGGTCTTTTGATTAAAGAGGAAAAATGCTACCAAACTTAAAGCATGCTTTAAACATTTAGGAGTGCCAAGTTTGATTATACTGCAATCTCTCCCAAGGCCTTGTTAAAACTGAACAAAACACGGATTCCTCCAACAGGCAGGCTTACCTCTCAGTAGCCTGCCATGAATTTTAATCACTCTGTGGAATCACTGAAGATTCTTCCTATATAGACCTTTTTCTCTTAGTCATTTGACTGAGAAGATGGAGATCTGGATTCTAGTCTCATTTCTGCCATTGACCCATTGTGTGACCTGAGACATATTGCTTAATATCTCTGTCTTACGTTCTCTGCCTATAAAGGAAAACTCACTCTGCTTATACCTTCCACATATGTTCACATAATATGTGGTAGATATGGAGGATTTACTTTGGGTGGACTATTTAGACCTTATCAGGATAACACTTAGAAAATCTGAAACAGTTATTTCTCAAATAATTGGTCCCTAGTGACTTGGCATAGTGATGGGGCCTTAAACATGTTAGTCAGGAAATATAATAACCCTGCTTAAGGAACTTATTTGTCATCCATATATCTTATTTGCGGTAATGTCTATTTAGAGCTTTTGCTGATAGAATCAGTGTTACTCTTTTAAAAACATTTATTTGGGTATATAATTGACATGCAATACACTGCATATTTTTAAAGAATACAATTTGATGCTTTGACACATGTACACATTCGAGAAATGATTACTACGATCAAAAGATAGTGAAAATGTCTGTCGCTCTCCAAAATTTCCTCATGCCCCTTTGTAATCCTTCCTTCATGTCCTTTCCTACCTTCTCTACCCTTCCTCACCCCCAGGCAACCATTGATCTGCTTTATGCCATGACAGAAGGATTTGCACTTTCTAGAATTTTCTACAAGTGAAACCACTCAACATGAACTTTTTTGACTGTCTTCCTCCAGACAGTATAATTTTTTAAAAGATTCATCCATGTTGTGTGTATTAATTGCTTATTCCTTATGACTGAGTAATATTCAATTAAATGATTGTAACACAATTCTTCACCCATTCATCTTTTGATGGACATATGGGTTGTTCCTAGTTTTGACTATTAAAATAATGATGCTATAAATATTCATGGGCATGTCTTTGTGTGAACATTTGTTTTTTATTTCTTTTGTGGAAATACCTAGGACTGAACTGGCTTAGTCATATGGTAAGGGAAAATTTATCTTTATAAGAAGCTGCCAACCTTGCACTATTTTACATTCCCATCATCAAAGTATGAGAATTTCAGTTTCTCCTCACATTTATCAACACTTGGTATGGCCAGTGTTTTTAATTTTAGTCATTCTAGAGTGTGTAAGTAGTGGTATTTCATTGTGGCTTTAATTTCTATC
This sequence comes from Cebus imitator, assembly GCF_001604975.1. NCBI lineage: Eukaryota > Metazoa > Chordata > Mammalia > Primates > Cebidae > Cebus > Cebus imitator. The sequence continues at coordinate 2,651,013 of NW_016107504.1, forward strand.
TCCCTATGACTAATGATATTGGAAATTTGACATCAGGTTGGTAATTTGAAATCAGCTATGGAAATTGGCAAGTGCTACAATCCTGGGTATTTATTCTGCACTGTCAGCTGTTAAATATTCAGTGGGACTTCTCTGTGTCCCTGCACTTTAAGGTAAGAACATCTGGCAGGACAAGTAACACACCTGAAGATCTATATCTAAGGAATTCCTTCAAATCAAGGTTCTAGGGTACTTCTAACAAAGATTGGATTTCATCCAAATTAAGAACTTCTGCTCTTCAAAGATATACTTAAGAGAGTGAAAAGACAAGCAACAGTCCTGGAGAGAACATTTGCAAATCTCATACCTGATAAAAGATTTATATCTAGAATATATAAAGAATTCTTAAAACTAATGATAAGAAAATAACCAACCAAATAAATAAAACAGACAAAATATTTAAATATACATTTCACCAAAAAAGATATGTGGATGGCAAGTAAGCCCATAAAAAATTCCAATATCATTAGTCATATTGATAAAATGAGAAACAGCCAGTTCATGTCAGCTCCAATATAACTCTGTGTAAACCCCTTGTGAAGTCCTTATGGGGTACAAGAATAGAAGTCAGGCTTTTAAAAGAAACTTTTACAAGAAAAATTACATGTTTGTTTTTATTAATTTCTAAGAAAAATGTAGGATTTCCTTTGATTATGAATGTGTTTTGAAATTATAGGTAGATCCACTGCTAGATATTTTTTTTAAAAACTTAATAAAAACTGTATATATTGCCATATGAATTTTTAAATTTTGATAACTAAATTTCAGTTTAATGTATTTACATTGTATTCTTTTGTATTTTACACATTTTAAAAGGGCTTTAGAGGCTTCTCCAAATACTAAAGATTTTGTGGAACACAAAAAAGTGTAAGGAACTCTCATAAGGCATTCCATGTGTGTGAGTAGTATTGCTGTTCATAAATAGCTTCAGAGATGGATAAGCTGCAATTGCATTGCTTATGTCGCTATTGGAAATGTCTATCTCCCTTTTGTTACTTGGATATCTTATGACATAAGGAATTTTGAAATCAAGTAGATGTACATGCAAACCCCATTTCTGCTATTTACTGGCTACATAACTTTGATAAACTGAATTAGGCTCTCTGTGTCTCATTTTATCAATTCTAATGTAGGGATAATCATTCTTGCCTCCAAGGGTTGTCATGAGGATAAAACAAGTGCATAGCATGCATTAGATGCTCAACAAATTCTTTTTTTTTATTTCAGTACTCAATGTAAGAGAATCACTGATGCATTCCAGAGCATCTACTTCCTAATTTCATTATACTGTAATTATTAAGGCTTTGGGGGTAGGGATGTCCATACATCAGAAAAGAAAATAATGCCCTTTTCTGCTTTCAATACCAAGAACTGGGGTCTACAGGAATCAGCTGTCCTATGTTTGTCTCAGCTTAGGTTGCTGGATTCTGGCTCGCCAGCTTTGGTTGTTGTGCTACTTTAATCTGCCCCTGACTCAGTTTAGACCTTTACTAACTTCAGTCAAGATTTCTGAGTGTCAAGCATTACCTCACTCAAATACACAGTCATTTCTTTAAGCTCTGAAGGCAAGACACAGCTTCCAGGACATTGATATAGTGGCTTTCTTTTTCAGTCTGTGGACCTCTTCCTGGTAAAAGCTCTATGGATCATGTGCACCTCCAACTCTCACTTGCTACAGGCAAAAAACCAAAACCCAAACTCCTTAACACTAATGGGAAGACTAGCACTTCTGTAAGTGAAACACCAATGAGATGATGTCTGGTTTAAGTATTATAAGCAAATTATTTATTCATGCCCAGAAGCAAAGTAGAGGCCTTGCTATACTACAAATGTTAACACATACAAGAGATAAGTCTAAGGACCTGATCAGGGTGACCTTTGGAGAACACCAGTGGTCCCATTTGGAAACTTCATTTTGGGAAGTGTTGCTTTATATGAGTGCTTCATGTTCATTTGATCATATGATAAATTCACATATAAATTTCCTCCCCTTTCTTGTTGGTAGAGAGACAGCAGGAAATAGTGAGAATAGCACTAAATTTGAAGTCATATAGATCTGATTTCAAACCTTTTCTGTGCTAATAACCAACTCTGGTTAACTTCAAGATTTCTCAAACTCTCTGAGCTTCCGTTGTGTCCTCTCTAAAATGGTTATCTACCCTATAGATGGTCATAAAGGTTAAAATGATGTATTTCATGTAGCCAGGATGTAATGCATAGATAGGTCTTTAGTTAATTAATTAATTTTTTTCTAGCTCACAACATTTAAGTGAAAGAATCCAATGCTGCACTAGTGTCACATTTATAAATTCCAGAGGACGAATTTGTCAAATAACGGGATCTCCAGGTTCTTTTATCACTTCAGTCCCTTCACTCTTGAGCCTGGACCCCTAATGCTTCTTTGAAACTATTCTCTTGATAAACAAGTTCCATGGCTTCCACTTCCAGTTTTTGTAACATAGACACTTTACTTAGATCATTCCAACTACTCGCTTCTCAACTTCTACAACAAATAATATTGAGACTGCTGGAAGAAATTACACAATTGTGTAAATTAATGTTGTGGAAAATTTGTGTTCTCCAATCTCATTTCATTCTAAATTTTATGTTTCTGGTCCCTGCCCTTGTCTAGACCTCAGGGTGGCAATTCCAAAGCTTCGTACTCCATCACCTTCCCGCTACCTTTAGAAGGTTATCTTAACTCTTACTTCACAGACAGAACTGAGATTATTACAGAGAGATGCTCTTAATTAGTCACATCTAAAAATGATCTTTTTCTGAACTCTCTCTCATATCCTTCCCTCTTGGCTCAGAAGTTTCCTTCTTCTGTCCAAGTTTAATATCTCTACCTGTTTCTGGTGCCTATCTCTTAACATTTCATTAGGAATCTCATTCTATTAGCAATTCTTTCTCTTCTTTGCATCTTCAATATATCTTACTCCTTTCCATACACATATAAGCATGTCTAAGTTGCTCAGGTGATGAGTGCACCAGGTTCTCATAAATCTCCAATAAATAACTTACTCATGTAACCAAATACCACCTGTACCCCAATAGCTTATGGAAAAATAAAATTTAAAGAAAAAAGAAAGAAAAAGAAAATTCACCAATCCCCCTAGATCCTGCACTCCGCTAACCTACTACTCTCTTTTCTGGATTTTTTTTTTAAAAAACGAAGTTTTTGACACATGGTGAACATGACTCTCTGTCCAATTTCTTCCTCATTTCCCATTCTCTCTTCAGGCCATTATAAAATGCTACTTCTAAATCTCCATTGAATCTGCTCTTACAAAGGACATTCATTACCTATTAGGAAGAGGCCATGGACCTCTGGATTCTCACCTTACTTGATCACTTTGGGTGAATTGGCATTGTTGAAAATTCCTTTCTTGAAACTGTCTCCTGCTTGGGCTCCTGAGATGCTGTATTTAATCCCACCACTTTGAGGGTTCCTTCTCAGGATGCTTTACTTGCTTCTCTTTCTCTATCATTTTATTGGTAGTTTTCCCTAAAACATCTTCCTTGACTTTCTCATCTTCTCAATCTGTACAATATTTCTGATCAATTAGTTTTCATGTTTTAACTACCACTCTTGATTAAATCTTTATCACCAGCCACCTTTCCCTACTGTGTTTCAACTCTATACAGGTCTTCTCTAGTTGAATGTTCCACAGATATCTCAAGGTAATTTATTAAGAAATTAACACATCAAACCCCTAAACCTATTTCCACTTCAATATTTCTTATCTCAGAGGATGAAAATATTAACCACCAAGTTCCTCAAGTCATAATGGATTTTGTCTTAGACGTTTCTTTCTTCTTCACTTTCCATTCATAAGTATGCCAGTCACAGACTGGTTTACCCTTCAATGCAAACTTCACCCGTCCCTGTTCTGTTCTTTTTTGCAGAATGGCTGATTCCTGCAGTCTGTGTTTCCCAGGTTTCTTTGACAGAAGTTTCTGACTGAATTCAGCCAATAAGAGATACTGGTAGGAAGTTGAAGAAAGGGAAGAAAAGATAATCTAGTGTCTAATTGTAGCAGCTGTGTCTCCTCCATGTCTTCAGCTAATACTGCACAATTTTCCTGTGATTTGAGTCTCCATGTGGTGGCCTCTGCTCTCTGTCTCTGGCACCATAATCTCTTCCTGTTGTTGTCCTTTCAACCTTAGGAGTTGTAGGGCCTTCCCGTTGCTAATCTTTTTTTTTTTTTTTTGGCATCTCAGTTCTTCCATCATCAATGTAACCAGTTGTTGGTATTTCATTATTTTTTGTGTTAAATATTTAGAATGGCTTCCATTTTGCTGGTTGGACCATAAATTAATAAGGTTACCAAGAACTATAGATGCTGTCTACTTAACATCTTTTACATTTATTTGTTCTACACAGTCTCACTGCTACTGCCTTACTTCAGGCTTTACTGCAATACTCTCCTAACTATTCCCTTCTTTTATTCATCCTCCATGTTATAGGCAGATTGATCTTCCTAAACCATAAACCTAACAATTTTATTCCATTGCCTAAAAAACCTTTTGGTAACTCCCATACAGAAGTGTTTCCCAAATACTAGTCACTTGCATTTCACATTCATATTTTTTGTCATACTTGTGTACTATCTGTACTATTATTTAGGTAATAATCTACTTTAAATTTATTCATTTAAAAATTAGCTTTTCTCTGAGCAATAACATCTGTGAAACCACAACTTTAGAGGTCTAATTCATTTTTGCTAATACAAATTAAAATACATAACACACTATTAAAAATAACAAAATTCACCCATATGCTAGCCAAAATCATCTCTCATATGTATAGCACACTTTGGGACACAATGGTCTAAAATATCAAGTCAAAACTCCTTATTGGGGTTTATAATGTCTTTTTTATGGGGTCAGATAGCTCTTGGGCATTACTTCTCCATGGATCCTCATTTACACCCTGTAGTCTGGACACTTCCTCTGCCTCTAGTTCAAACTGGTTACTTACTCTTTCATGATACCCCCTATTCCACATATGGACATATATTTGCACTTAACTATTTACATGACTTTTTGTCCCTACTAAACTGGTTTTAGAAAATCATTGCTAATTAGTATCCATGATATAGTATATGTGTATGTTATTTTTGAGAACTAGATAATAGTAATCTATTTTCAAACATGTAATCTCTCCTTAAACAAGAATAACATAACTTTTTTACTAAAAATTCCTGTTTATTCTGTTTATTTGTTATCAAGTCCTGTTTGAGTCATCACTCTAAATTGGTACTTAGTTATTTTCATCTTCATTTAATATATCAACTCATTTTGGTAAAATTTGTTAGACTACCAAACATAGACATTGGACTGGAACAAAGAAATTATAATATGTACCCACATTAATTTAGTCCTTCTTGTCTTCAAAGTATAATAAAAGTACCCAAATAAAGGAGAAGAAACCATGTTTCTTTTTTTTTTTTTTCTATTCAGCAGCATGGTTTGAACTGAATTCAGAAGTTCAGACCTTATGACTTTCTGCTGAGAGCAAATCTCAAAGAGAAGAAGAAACAGGGCAAAGTTGCAAGTTTTACAGTGAGTATCACTGACTTGTAGAGCTGGACAATGCCTTAGAGATCATCTGGCCCAACGTCATCTTTTTACAGATGGGGAGTGAATGAGGCCAAGAGAAAGGGAAATTCTAACGTAAGAATTTGTTTATTTATGTATATATTTATTTATTAGCACACAGTTTATACATACAGTTACTTTCACTGCTTGTTTGTACTAGGAAGATGCGACTAGCACACAGGCCTGAAGTCACTTGCAACAGCCATAGGAGACTACAGAGTGAACTATACACATGTTTATATTCACATGAATGAGAATGAGAAACTCTATGGATGGCTGGCCATAGTCTCCCAGGGTAGTCTTCTGGAGCTAGAGTCTTTGTGGAACACAGCTCAATGACTATTAATATGATTATGCATTTCTTTTCACAAAATACATTTTTTGGTTATTATCAGTTTTTCTTCAAACTAACCCAAGGGTAGTCTGGAGGAATTGTTTTTTCACAGAGAAGAAATCAAAGCTTACGAGCAGAAAGATTGCTCAGGAAGACAAAAACAGTACTGGGATTAAAACTGCCTGAATTAGTAGTTTTTGACCCCAGAAGTATACAACTAGTGGCTGTATTTCAGACGTCTGAAACCGTTCTGGACTTTAAAAAAAAAATTATCTCTTCTTTATTCTTTTGATTCCTGATTTGTGGTCACATCTTAATAATGAAACCCCAGAAACTCCAGGAAGAAGCTAAGGCTATGTAATGAGCCAACATAGACTACTTCTTCAGATCCAGTAACTGATTACCATATTAGGAGATAATACCACCGCCCCTTGCTCTCTACTGTCCATTTCCCTACTCATTAGACAAGGATAAGAAAGGAAGTAAAACACAAATCTCCACATTTACTTAATTATCAAGAGCTCTGATAAAACTTGTGATTAGGAAAGAGGTTGAAATTAATGGATAAAAATGAACTGTAGGGCTTACCTGTAGAATTACACTTAATCCATACTTTGCCTGTTCCCCACGACCCTGGTTAATTAAGAATTGACTGCACTACACAGTGTTCTTTTCTGACAGAGATAGCTGTCATAAGAGGGTATTGTGTTACCTCTCTATACTTATCAGACAAGAAAACATTTATCTGAGAAAACAGTTGGTATAGGGAGATAATATTATATACTGGTAGAAGACCAATCTTATTTTAAAATTATGTTCAATGATAGAGTTTTGTAAGAAGTATGTACTTAGAATGAAATCCATATGGGTAATTCTGCCAATGTAAATGAAAATAGGCTCAGAGAACTTTACATACTCAACTGCTGTACTTGGGTAGTCTGCAAGCTACCGTTTTTGAGAAGTGGCTGAAAAATGCCATGTACTCTTTCAGAAATATAACAAGCAGACACCAGAATGAGAATGGGAGCTCTCAAGATATGCCCTTTACCTGCCTCTTCAAACAGATACTAGAAACTGGTATTGATTTCCATTAGCAGGCTCCGTGAGCTCACAAACCCATTTCCTCACCTCATTGGCAACTCACTTCTGGAGGAGTAGGCTTTTCTAATAAGCATCTTTTGGACTTTGTTTGCTGAGGCAAGAAAGTTTAGACTTTCAAGTTTATTTTTTTAAGCCTCTGTATTATCTCTCACACCTCTTGCTTAAAAAATAGGTTAGTGAGAAGATA
>NW_016107504.1:2658352-2671337 GCF_001604975.1 Cebus imitator
AAACACAAATATTTGTGACTCTGTCTCAAGGGGAAAAGATTAAGTGAACTGATGTTTTTAACCATCTTGAAATTTTGAATAAAGAGGTGTTAATCATATACTGGAAAAATAGCTAATAAAAATGCAACAGAGTAATGACATCTAGAAAAGAAGTCCTAGTAGAGAAAAATGAAGATTAGCAAAAAATTTTGATGATTCAACTAAAATTTCAACAGATCTTTCCTTAGCAAAGAAATAATGATAGTGGTCAGCAACCACTTAAAATAGCTGAATGCAAACAACAATGTCTTGGGGTACCACTGGGTGCCAGTGGTAGGCCTAGGGCTTGGGTAAGAGAAATCAAGAAAGAAAACAAAAAGAAGCAAGTAGGACAGTTGAAAATAAGGAAAGATGCAAAATAAAGAAATAAAAGAGAAAGAAACATGGAGAGAATAGGCAGCTATCTTCTTACGGTAGCAAGACCATGAATTATGGCTGAGTTAGAGTTTTAAATAAGGGAGTAAAATAAAACAACTTTTATATAACTATTATTTTTTTAAAATCAGAATTCAAGTATTTCGGGAGAAAAACCTTTACCCATGAAATAGTTACATATGTTTTCACTGCTTTAATTCCTTTTGTGACTGAGTTTGTATAATACAGTGACTAGAAGTAAAGTTAGCTTCAGAATCATTTGGTACCTGTAAAATACTGTTTTTGTTTTTAAGATTGGTTTTCCCATTGTCTGGCTTAGTGGTTCTCAACATGAACATTTTTATGGATACAAGGATGGGATTCTGTTATTTTCTTTAAAAAAAAAAAAATCTGGAGTCAGAAGCAGTGGCTTATGCCTATCATCCCAATACTATGGGAGGCCAAAGCAGGAGGATCACTTGAGGCCATGAAATCCAAACCATCCATAGAAACATTGTGAGATCCTGTCTCTAAAAAAAAAAAAAAGAAAAGAAATGATAAAAAGAATCTGGTCAGTAGTATTAATGTATTGTATAAAACTATTCACTAATAAAACTAGTAAATAACAGATTCTTCATATTACAATAAAAACATCCTTTACATAAAGTGGCTTTTAGGAGGTATCGTAAAGAGTTCAAAGTGAGTCAGCCTGCTCCCTAATATTTATATTCTAAAATACATTTATTTTCTCAAGTCTCTGAATAAAACATGATTTTCTTCTAAAAATTGATGGTGATAGAACATGTGCTACTACGATTGCTATCCCTACTTACCATAAATCCCTGTATCTATGACATGGGATGAAGACACAGCATGAATTTGTGGGGTTATGGAGAACTCACTGCTCTTCAGCATTAACCATTGGTGGATGACTGAAGTAAACAAAGCTTAAAGTATTCTGAGGACAATTTTGCATTAATTGAAGGGCTGTGCTCTCTCTCTCACCAAGACAATTTTGAAGAATTCATAGATAACACATTGTAAACTATATAAAGTATATTTTCTTTATACATAGAATTTATTATCCAATCCTTCAAAATTACTTCTTTTTAAAACTTTCAAATATTTTTGCACAGTTAATGGTAAATACATGGTTAGAAGCTCAAATAGAACAGAAAGCAATTCCCCTCTACCCATACCTCATTACTCTCAATCTTGCTTCCCAGTGATGATCACTTTTAACCTTTTTAAACATTTTAAGATTTTCTTGTATTATTTCAGTATGCATAAAAAACATTTTATACTGTCCATTCTTAACTGATTTGAGGCATTTTCTATTGATATTCTGCTATTCTAGTTAAAGATGTGGTGAATTTACATAAATTTCTGTCCGGTTCTCATCCTAATATATTTTATGTCTCTATTCTCAGTTTTACCATTAGTTAACTCTGAAATGTTAAATATAATTTAACCTCCATGTATAGTTCCATGTCTCTTGATGGCCTCCTTCGTAAGATAAAGACATTAACACTCTTATTCTTCCTTTGATTGCTCCTCATCGTCTCACACCTCTTAATCTCTATCAGCTACACTTTGATTTTTATATTGTTAAGTTTTATAATATTTACATTCTATTAGGTAATCATATTTAAGTGCCAGGCACTATGTCCTTTGCTTGATCCTGAAGTTGAATGTCCATAAGTAGTGTTTATATGATTATAACTATACAGTTAATTGTATAGCCACATTGTGGACTGAGATTATAATAAGGGAGTAAAATAGAATAGTAAAATCCTAATAGTAATCTAAATAGTAAAAGAGTAAAATCTTATGCCTCCACACCAATCAGTAGAGAATATCCCAAGGATCAAGTTCAAATAGATTTTACCGTTTTTCTACATCACCAAATGCCTTGATAATACATTCAAGTTGTCTAAAAATCAGTCATATTATTAATGTTGCTCCCCTTCCCACCACCACTTTTTTTCTTTTGCTGGGTACCATTGTCATACCAAGGGCAGGGGAGTGGAAGGAGTCACCTTGACTCAATGGTAACAGCAGAAACTCTTTACAACTTAGACCTAAAAAAGGTTTTACATTGTTATTAACTATTGTACTCTAGTCTGCTATCGACATTAGAATTGATTCCTTCTTTCTAACTATATGTTCAGACCTGTTAAGCAACCACTCTTCATCTTCCCTCCTTCACCAAAGCCCTGGTATCTATCATTCTATTATTTACCTTCATGAGATCAAATTTTTTACTTATCACATATGAGTGAGAACAGTGGTATTTGTCTTTCTGTGCCGAGTTTATTTCACTTAACATAATGACCTCCAGTTACATTCATGTTGCTGCAAATACAAGATTGTCATTCTTTTTTTTAACGGCCAATTAGTATTCCACTGTGTAAATATACCACATCTTCTTTATCTAGTCATCCCTTGGTGAGTACTTAGGTGGATTCCATATCTTTTCTATTGTGGATAATGCTGCAAAAAACACAGGAGTACATGCATTTAAATATTTTTTATTTTATTGATTGATACTGTTTTACATATTTATGAGATACATGTGAGTGTCTGTTACATGCCAAGAACTTGTAATGCGAAATCAGGATATTTGGGGTATCCATCATAATGACTATTTATTATTCCTTTGGGAACATTTCGTGTCCTCTTGTCTCGCTATTTTGAAATATGCAATATGTGTTAGTAACTATAGTGACCCTACTCAGCCACAGAAAATGAGAACCTATCTCCTCCATCTAAGTGAATGCTTGTTCTCACCAACCAAACTTTCCTTATCCCACCCCCCACCACCGCACACACACCCTTTCTAGCCTCTGGTACCTATTTTTGACACTCTTCACATCCATGAGATTCAATTTTTAGCTTCCACATACGAATGAGAACATGTGATATTTGTCATGCTGTGTTTGGCTTATTTCACTTAACATAATAGCTTCCAGTTTCATCCACGTTGCTAAAAATGGCATGACTTCATTTATTTAATGGCCAAATAGTATTCCATTTTGAGTTTATATGACATTTTCTTTATACATTCATCCATTGGTGAACATTTAGATTGATTACACATCTTTGCTATTATGAATATTGCTGTTACAAACATGCAAGTGCAGGTGTCCCTTGTATACACTGACTTACTTTTCTTTGGATAAAAACTCAGCAGTGAGAATGCTGGATCTCATGCTAGTTCTATTTTTATTTTTTTGAGAAATTTCCATACTGTTTCCACAAGGAGTATACTAATTTACATACACAACAACAGGATGCCTTAAGTTTCATTTTCTTTGCATTCTTGCAAGCATCTGTTATTTTTGTTTTTAATAATAGCAATTTTAACTGAGATAAGATGATATCTCATTGTAGCTTTGTTTTAAATTTCCCTGATGATTAGTGATGTTGAGCATTTTTCATATACCTGTTGGTTATTTGTGTGTCTTTGAGAAATGTCTACTTATATCCTTTGCCCACTTTTTAATGGGATTGTTTATTTTTATGCTGTTATGTCATTTGAATTTGTTCTATATTCTGAATAATAGTTCCTTATCAGATGAATAGTTTGCAGATATGTTCTTCCTTCAACAGGTTGTCTCTTCACTCTGTTTATTGCTTTCTTTGTTGCGCAGAAGCTTTTTAGATTAATACACTGCCATTTGTCTACTTTTGGTTTTGTTGCCTATGTTTTTTAGATGTTAGATATAAAATTTTTGACTAGGCTAATGTTCTGAAGTATTTTCCCTATGTTTTCTAGAAGTTTTTACTTACAGGCCTTATGTTTAGTTCTTTAATCCATCTTTAGTTGATTTCTCTATGTAGAGAGATATAGGGAACCACTTATACATATGGATATACAATTTTCCCAGAACCATTTATTGAAAAGAGTGTTTTTTTCTCCAATGTATGTTCTTGGTACTTTTGGCAAAAATCAATTGGCTGTAAATGCATGCATTTATTTCTTTTTTTTTTTAATTCTCTTCCATTGGTCTATGTGTTTGTTTTTATCCCAATATGATGATTTTTTGATTACTCTAACCCTGTAACATATTTTGAAGTTAGATACAGTGATACTTCTAGTTTTGTTCTTTGTGCTTGGGATTACTTTGGCTATTCTGGATCTTTTTTGTTTGTTTGTTCTATGCACATTTTGGAATTTTTTTTTCTATTTCTGCAAAAAATAGCATTGGTATTTTGATAAATAATACATTAAATCTGTGGTTTGCTTTGGGTCTTATGATCATTTTGATGATGTTAATTCTTCCAATCCATAAGCATGGGGTGTTTCTTCATTTTTTGTGTCCTCTTCAATGTCTTTCCTTAGATTTTATTAGTTTCCTTATAGAGGTTTTTCACCTCCTTGGCTAAATTTATTACTAAGTATTTTTATTTTTTGTGGCTATTGTAAATGGGATTGCCTTCTTAATTTATTTCTTAGCTACTTTATTATTAGTATAAACAAACAGTATTGATTTTTGTACGTTAATTTTGTATCTGGAGACTTTACTAAATTTATCAGATCTAAGTGTACCGGCAGAGTCTTTAGGTTTTTCTAGACGTAAGATCAAGTCATCAACAAAGAGGATAATTTAATTTTCTATTTTAAAATTTGAATACCTTTTATTATTTTATCTTGCCTGAGTGCCTTGGTTTGGAATTCCAGTGTTATGCTGAATACAAGTGGTGAAAATGGACATCCTTGCCTTGTTCCCATTTTCAGAGAAAAGGCCTTCAGCTTTTCCACTTTCGATATAATGTTTGCTGTAGGTTTGTCATATATATTCTTTATTTTGTTAAGGTATGTTCCTTCTGTGCCTCTTTTGTTGAGAGTTTCTATCATGAAGGGATGTTGAACTTTATTGAATGCTTTTTTTGCAGCTTGTGAGATAATCATATCACTTTTGTTTTCTATTCCATTGATTTGGTGTATCATATTTATTGATTTGTGTGTGTTGAATCACCCTTGCATCCCTGTGATAAACCCCACTTGATCATATTATATAATTTTTATGTGATATTATATTTGATTTGCTAATATTTTTCCCTATTTATTTATTTTATTGCATTTTAGGTTTTGGGGTACATGTGAAGAACATGCAAAATTGTTGCATAGGTACACACGTGGCAGTGTGATTTGCTGCCTTCCTCCCCATCACCTACATCTGGCATTTCTCCCCTTGCTATCTCTCCCCAGCTCCCCACCCCCCACCGTCCCTCCCCTATTTCCCCCCAACTGACCCCAGTGTGTAGTGCTCCCCTCCCTGTGTCCATGTGTTCTCATTGTTCAACACCCGCCTATGAGTGAGAACATGCGGCGGCTAAGAATTTTTGCATCTATGTTCGTCAGGGATGTTGGTCTTTATTCATTTTCTTTTTTTGTGGTGTTCTTCTCTGGTTTTGGTATCAGAGTAATGCAGAACTCATAGAATGAGATAGGAAGAATTCCATTCTCTTTAGGTTATTTTTGGAATAATTTGAGAGGATTAACCTTAGTTTTTCTTTAGAAGTTTGGTCGAATTTGGGAATGAAGTCATCTAGTCCTGGAATTTTCTTGGTTGGGAGACTTTTTCTTACAGATTCATATTTCTTACTTATTATTAGTCTGTTCAGGTTTTATGTTTCTTCCTAATTCAATCTCAGTAGATTTCATGTGTACAGAAATGTACACATTTCTTCTAGGTTTTTCAGTTCAGCACATAGTTTTCATAATAGTATCTAATAATCCTTTATATTTTTGTGATATCAGTTGTAATGTTTCTCTTTTCACTTCTGATTTATCTACTTGGGTCATCTCTCTTTTTTTTTCTTGTTTAGCCTAGCAAATGGTTTATTAATTTTGTTTATCATTTCAAAAAACTAATTTTATTAATGTTTGGGTTTTTTTAGTCTATATTTCATTTATTTCTTCTCTGATCTTTATTATTTCTTTCCTTCCACTAATTTGGGGTTTGGTCTGTTCTTGTCTTTCTAGTTCCTCGAAGAGCAGTGCTAGGTGATTTATTTGAAATATTTTTACTTTTTGGATGGAGACAGTTATTGTTATAAAATTCCCTGTTAACACTGCTTTTGCTACATCCCATAAGCTTTGGTATATTGTGTTTTTATTTTCATTTGTTTCAGTATACATTTTTTAATTTTAAATTTCTTCCTTAATGCAAAGGTCATTCATGAGTATGTTGATTAATTTTCATGTATTTGTACAGTTGCCAAAGTTCCTTTTGTTTTTGATTACTACTTTTATTCTATTGTAGTTTAAGAAAACGCTTGATATGATTTCAATTTTAGAAAATTTGTTGAGATGTATTCTATGTCCTAATATATGGCTTTATCCTAGAAAATGTTCCATGTGCTGATGAGAAAAATGTACATTCCTTAGCTGCTGGATAAAATGTTCTCTAAACGTTTGTTATGTCCATTTGATTTTATGTGTAGTTTTGATCCAATGTTTCTTTGTTATTTTTACGTCTAAATAATCTGTATAATTTAAAAGTGGGGTGTTGAACTCCCCAACTATTATTATATGGGAGTCTATCTCTCCCTTTAGATCTAATAATATTTTTTATACGTCTGGGTGTTCAAGCATTGGTTGTGTGTATGTTTAGATTGTTATATCCTCTTGCTGAATTAATCCCTTTAGTATCATATAATGACCTACATTCTTTGTCTCTAGTTAAGAGTTTTTGACTTAAAGTCTCTTTTATCTGATATACGTATAGTCACTCCTGCTTGTTTTGGGTTTTCATTTGCATGAATTTTCATTTTCTATCCCTTTACTTTCATTCTGTATGTATTTTTATATGTGAGATGAGTTTCTTGTAGGCAGCATATAGTTGGGTAATTTTTTAATTCATTCAGCTAGACTATGTCTTTTAAGTAGAATGTATAAGCCATTTACATTTAAGGTTATTATTGATGTGTGAGGCCCTATTTCTGTCATTTTAATAATTGGCTTCTGGTTGTTTTGTATATTCTTTTTTCTTTCTTTCTCTCTTAATGTTCATCACTGTGGTTTGATTGTTTTCTCTGATGGTAACATTTGAATTCCATTTTCTTTCTCATTTTTGTGTTTGCTCTGCAAGTGGGCTTCATACTTTGTGTGTTTCTATGATGACAGATGTTGTCCTTTTGCTTTCATATGCAGGACTTAAGCATTTCTTGTAGAGTTGGTCTAGTAGTGGTGAAATCTTTCAACTTTTACTTGTCTGGGATACACTTATTTCTCCTTTACTTGTAGTGGGGAGGGGAGGGTGGCTTTCAATGGCAGCACTCATAATCAGGTGTCTGAAGAATACACACTTCAGCCCTAGGTGGTGGCTATAATGTAGTAACTTTTAGGGTGGGTTAAATGAATGGTTGTCCTGCTACAGAAAACATGGTGGCATCACTACAAATGGCTCATGCTTCAGCCCTGGTGTCAGAACCCAACAGTGGTGCCTACCTTTGTGCAGAGGATATTAATGGGACTTTAAAAGTGTAGAGATGCAGAGGTTTTCAGTTTCCATGGCAGAATGCAATCTGGTGAGGCCTGGGATTTCAAAATGGCACCTTGTTGTAGCTGCTTAGAACTCAGGGAATGTATCGGGTCCAATGTGAGTTTCCTCTCTGGAGCAACACTGTTGTGTGGTTCCTAGGCAGCTCCCTATCTTACCATCAGGGCTCATGAGGATTAAGGAACTTTCCTATGACTAGAATTGCAAGAGTAGGCAGTGGGAATGTGGAGTACTGGGAGTCACTCCCTTACCCTTCCCCCACACAGAGGAGCCTTTCTATACTCAGTTAATTCCAGCCAAGCAGGCTGCCTGGATTGCCTGTCCTTCCTTGCCTTATGTGTTTCCTGTCACTTCCAAATTGAATTCCAGGCTTCTCTCTTAGAGAAGAGACAAAAGAAGTAAGATCCTTTTCAGTCAAGCAAATGCTAAGGGAATTTGTTACTAGCAGACCTGCCTTGCAAGAGCTCCTGAAGGTAGCACTAAATATGAAAAGGAAAGACAATTACCAGCCACTAAAAAAGCAGAGTGAAGTGAAGACCATTGACACTATAAAGCAACCACACAAACAATTCTGCATAATGACCAGCTAGCATCATGTTGACAGGATTAAATCCACACATAACAATACGAACCTTAAATATAAGTGGGCTAAATGCTCCAATTAAATTAGAGATCAAGACTACAAAAATAACTCGAATGCACACAATTACATGAAAACAAAATAACCTGCTCTTGTATGATTTTGGTGTAAGTAATGAAATTAAGACAGAAATCAAAAGTTTCTTGAAACTAATCAGAACAAAGATACAATGTACCAGAGTCTGTGAGACACAAAGCAGTGTCAAGAGTGAAATTTATAGCACTAAATGTTCACATCAAAAAGATAGAAAGATCTCAAGTTAACAACCTAACATTGCAACGAAAAGAACTAGAGAACCAAGAGCAAGCAAAGCCCAAATCTGGCAGAAGACAAGAAATAACCATGATCAGAGCTGAACTGTATGAGACAGAAACACAAAAAAACTTGAAATATTATGCAGCCATAAAAAATGATGAGTCTGTGTCCTTTGTAAGGACACAGATGAATCTGGAAAACATCATTCTCAGCAAACTGACACAAGAACAGAAAATCAAACACCACATGTTCTCACTCATAGGTGGGTGTTGAACAATGAGAACACATGTACACAGGGAGGGGGGCATCACACACTGGGGTCTGTTGAGGGGGAATAGAGGAGGGGCAGTGGGGGGTAGGAAGGTTGGGGAGGGATAACATGGGGAGAAATGCCAGATATAGGTGACAAGGGGATGGAGACAGCAAACTACATTGTCATATAGGTACCTGTGCAACAATCTTGCATGTTCTGCACGTTTACCGCAGGACACAATCAGAAATGATGAGGAGAATGTCACCACTGATCCCACAGAAGTACAATCAACCATCAGAGAATGCTATAAACATTTCTATGTACACAAACTAGAAAATCTAGAAGAAATAGACAAATTTCTGGACTCATACACTCTCCCAAGGCTGAACCAGGAAGAAACTGAATTCCTGAATAGGTCAATAACCAAGAACAATAACAAGTTCTGAAATTTAAGCAGTAATAAATAGCCTACCAACCAGAAAAATCCCAGGACCAAATGGATTCACAGTTGAATTCTACCGGAGGTACAAAGAAGAGCTGAAATCATTTCTACTGATATTATTCCAAAAAATTGAAAAGGAGGGACTCCTCCCTAACTCATTCTATGAGACCAACATCATTGTGATACCAAAACCTGGCATAGATATAACAAAAAAAGGAAAACTTCAGGCCAATATCCTTATAAACATCGATGCAAAAATCCTCAATAAAATGCTGCCAAACGAAATCCAGCAGCACATCAGAAAGCTTATCCACCATGATCAAGTAGGCTGCATCTACAGGATGCAAGTTGGTTCAACACATGCAAATCAATAAATGTGATTCATCACATAAACAAAATGAAAGACAAAAACCACATGATTATCTCAATAGATGCAGAGAATGCCTCTGATAAGATTAAACATCTCTTCATGTTAAAAACTCTCAATAAACTAGATATTGAAGGAACTTACCTCAAAATAATAAGAGCAATATATGACAAACCCACAGTCAATGTTCTACTGAATGGGCAAAAGCTGGAAGCATTCCCCCTTGAAAACAAGCACAAGAAAAAGATGCTCTCTCCCACCACTCCTATTCAACATAGTACTGGAAGTTCTGGTCAGGGCAATAAGGCCAGAGAAAGACATAATGGGTATTCAAATAGGAAGAGAAACAAGTTATCTTTGTTTGTAGATGACATGATCTTATATATAGAAAACCCCGTCGTCTCAGCCCAAAAGCTTCTTAAGCTGATAAGCAAATTTAGCAAAGTCTCAGGACACAAAATCAGTGTGAAAAAATCACCAGTATTCCCATACACCAACAACAGGCAAGCAGACAACCAAATCATGAATGAATTCCCATTCACAGTTGCCACAAAAAGAATAAAATACCTAGGAATACAGCTAACAAGGTAAGCAAAGGACCTCTTCAAGGAGAACTGCAAACCACTGCTCAAAGAAATAAAAAATAACACAAACAAATGGAAAATCTTCCATGCTCATGATTAGGAAGAAGCAGTTTTATTAAAATGGCCATACTGCCCAAAGCAATTTATAGATTCAATGCCATTCCTATTAAACTACTAATTACAGTCTTCATATAACTCAAAAAAAAAAAAACATTTTAAAATTTCTATGGAATAAAAAAAGAGCCTGAATAGCCAAGACAATCCTAAGCAAAAGTACAAAGCCAGAAGCATCAAATTACCTGACTTAAGGCTTCCGTATTGAAAACAGCATTGTAATGGCATGGGAACATACACATAGACCAATGGAACAGAATAAAGAACCCAGAAATAAGATTGCACAAGTACAATCATCTCGTCTTTGACAAACCTGAGAAAAACATGCAATGAAGAAAGGATTGCCTATTTAAGAAATGGTGCTGGGATAACTGGTTAGCCATATGCAGGAAATTGAAACTACACACATTACTTACACCATACATAAAAATCAAAACATAGATTAAAGACTTACATGTAAAACCCAAAACTATGAATACCCTAGAAGAAAATCTAGGCAATACCATTCAAGACATAAGCACAGGCAAGGATTTCATGACAAAGGTGCCAAAAGCAATGACAAAAAAAGCAAAAAGTGAAAAATGGGATATAATTAAACTGAAGAGCTTCTGCACAGCAAAAGAAGCTGTCATCAGAGTTAACAGGCAACCTACAGAATGGGAGAATATTTTTGCGATCTATCCATCCAGCATCTACAATGTACTTAAACAAATCAAGCAAACTACAAACAACTCCATTAAAATGTTGGCAAGGGACATGAATAGACACTTTTCAAAAGAAGACATACGTGAGATCACCAATCATATGAAAAAAAGCTCAACATCATTGATCATTAGATAAATGCAAATCAAATCATAATGAAATACCATCTCACACCAGTTAGAATGGCTACTATTAAAAAGCCAAAAAAACAACAGATACTGGCAAGGTTGTGGGAAAAAAAGGAATATTTTTTCACTGTTGGGGGGAGTGTAAATTAGTTCAATCATTGGGGAAGACAGCATCACAATTGCTCAAAGACATAGAGGCAGAAATACCATTTGATCTAGCAATTTCATTACTGCATTTATACCAAAAGAAATTTAAATTCTTCTATCATAAAGACTCATGCACATGTATGTCCATTGCATCACTATTCACAATAGCCAAGAAATGGAATCAACCAAAATGCCCATCAATGAAAGACTGGATTTTTAAAAATGTGGTACATAAATACCATGGAATAATATGCAGCCAAAAAAAGGAACAAGATCATGTCCTTGGATGAAGTCAGAAGCCATTATCCTCAGCAAACTAACACAGGAACACAAAACCAAGGATGTCATGTTCTCACTTATAAGTAAGAGCTGACAAATGAGAACTCATGGACACATGCAGGGGAACAACACACACTGGGGCCTGTCAGAGGGTGGTGAGAAGAAGGAGAGTATTGGGAAGAATAGCTAATGGATGCTGGTCTTTTCATTTTTTATGAATGTTACTTTTTACGTCTCCTTTATTTTTCTTTTTTTTAATATATATTTTTTATTGCACTTTAGGTTCTGGGTTACACGTACAGATCATGCAGTATTGTTACATAGGTATATATATGGCAATGTGGTTTGCTGCCTCCATCTCCTCATCAATTATATCTGGCATTTCTCCCCATGTTATCCCTCCCCAACCTCCCAAACCCCCGCTGTCCCTCCCCATTCTCCCCCAACAGACCCCAGTGTGTGATGCTCCCCTCCTTGTATCCATGTGTTCTCATTGTTCAACATCCACCTGTAAGTGAGAACATGAGGTGTTTGATTTTCTGTTATTGTGTCAGTTTGCTGAGAATGATGGCTTCCAGATTCATCCATGTCCCTACAAAGGACACGAACTCATCATTTTTTATGGCTGCATAGTATTCCATGGTGTTTACAATGGATGCTGGTCTTAATGCCTAGGTGATGCAATGATCTGTGCAGCAAACCACCATGGCACACAGTTACCTATGTAACAAACCTGCACATCCAGCACCTCTAACACTGAACATACAAGTTGGAAAAAAAATTGCTGTTACCCATAGACATACTTCTGTGCAAAATAACAAAATAATTTATTCCTCAAATTTAATTGTAACGTTGTACCTGTTGACCAACTTCTTTCCATCTTTCCCCTGCCCCGTCCCCTCTCCATTATTTGGTAATCACTTTTCTACTCTCTTTCTATATCAACTTTTAAAAATTAAAATTATACGTGTAAGTGAAACCATGCAGTATTTGTCTTTCTGTGTCTGGCTTGTTTTACTTAACATGGTATTCTCCAAGTTCATCCATGCTGTTGCAAATGCCAAGATTTTTATTCTTTTCTATGGCTGGATAGTATTCTAATGTGTGTATGTATATATATATTCCTTCCTTCCTTCTTTCCTCCTTCCTTCCTTCCTTTTTTTTTTTTTT
>NW_016107504.1:2671470-2697768 GCF_001604975.1 Cebus imitator
TCTTGATTATCATACCTCAGCCTCCCTAGTAGCTGGAATTACAAGTGCATGCCACCCTGCTAATTTTTGTATTTTTAGTAGAGACAGGGTTTCATCATGTTGGCCAGGCTTGTCTCAAACTCTTAACTTCAAGTGATCCACCCACCTCGGCCTCCCAAAGTGCTGGGATTACAGGCATGAGCCACCATGCCTGGGCAACACCATATTTTCTATATCCATTGACTTATTAATGAATACTTAGGTTGATTTCATTTCTTGGCTATGGTGAATAGTGCTGCAATAAACATGGCAGTGCAGATATACTTTTAACATACTGATTTCATGTTCTTTGGATATATACCCAGTAGTGGGATTGCTGTATCATATGGTAGTTCAATTTTTAATTTTTGAGGAATCTCTATACTGTTTTCCATAATGGCTGTAGTAGTTACATATTTACCACTTCGACTGTTGTTTATTCCTTCCTGCAGATTCGGGCTTCCACCTGGTATCATTTCTTTTCACCATGAAAATTTCCCTTTTATATTTCTTGAAGTAAAGACTGTTGGTAAGAAATTCTTTCATCCCAATTGTTGTTTGTCTAAAAATATTTCTATTCTTCCTTCATTTCTAATTCAGTCACATAATAGACAGCATTCTAAAATGTCCCTGCCCTAAGATTCCTGGCCCCTAGTTATACAATAAACACTAATTTAGGTACTGCTGTTCATGTAATTCGCAGATGTAATTAAAGTACCAAATCAGTTGGTTTTAAGGTTTCTGAGTAGACCTGACTTAATAAAATCAACCCTTTTAGAGCTGAGACTTTTATCTGTCTGGCAGCAGAAAAGAAAGTAAAATATATTTGAAATGTGAGACAGATTCCCTACAAGGGAGGTTCTCTGTTGCTGAAATGGAGAAGCCATGGGAAAATGAACTGAACACAGCCTCTAGTTGTTGACGGAAGTCCCTGGCAGATATTCAAGGGAAAATAAGCAAGGGTTTGAGCCCAACAACCTCAATGAATTGAATTCTGCCAACAATAATTTTGGAAGCTTTTTTTTTTTTTTCCAGATAATAACTCAACTAACTGACACCTTGATTTTAGCCTTGTGATATCTTGAATAAAGAACCCAGTCATGCTATGCAGGACTTCTGACCTACAGAAACTAACATAATAAATTGGTTTTGTTTTAAGTTAGTAAGTATGTAGTAATTTACTATTTGGCAACAACCAATAGAGGCTATAATTTACATTAAGTAAAATGCTTAGATCTTAAGGGTTCCAGTTTTGTAAAATAAATATACTCATCTTACCCACATGCCTATCAAGATACAGAATATTTCCATTAACCCAAAACATTTCCTCAAATGCTCCTAGTCAACTGTATCACCATCAATAACTCTTAATCTGATTTATAACATTATATGTTAGTTTTTATGTTGCAGAATTTTATATTAATTCAATAACTCAGTATGTACTTTTTGTGTCTAGCTTATTTCACTCAGAATAATACTTTTTAGATTCAGCCATGGTATGGATGATTATTTTTATTGCTGGATAGTATTCCCTTGCACAAATATACCACAGTTTATCATAATTCTCTTGATAGACATCTAAGCTGTTTTCACATTTTAGCTATTATCAATAAAGCTGTTGTAAACATTCTTGAATAGGTCAAGAATAAATACATTTTGAATAAGCCTTTTTTGAACTTGTTTTCATTTATTTTGTATAACTGCATAAAGATGGAATTATTTTGGATAACTGCACACTGATGGAATTATTTTATCCATATATATATACATGTGTATACACATATACATATATACACATGTATATATGTGTATACATATACATACATATATGTATACACATATGTACATGTATATATGTGAACAAAGTAATTCCATATGTATGCACATGTATCATATTCCATATATAAGTAATTCCATCTGTATACACATACATGTGTATACGTGTACACATGTATATATATGGACAAAGTAATTCCATCTGTATAAATATACGTATATATGTGTATGCACATATATATAATGTAGATATATGTTTAACTTTATAAAAACTGCTAGTTTTTAAAACTTATAATCTTTCATATCCTTTTGCTCTCCCACTAGCAATGTATGAGTTCTTATTATTTCATATCTTCTCCAACATTTGTTGTCATTTTTTAAAAACCATCCTAGTGGGTATATAGCAGTATCTCATTATGATTTCCCTTTTTATTTTCCTGATGACCAATGATATTGAGCATCCTTTCATGTTCTTATTGGCTATTCATATATCTTCTTTTCTGAAGGGTACTTTTGAGTGATTTTGTTCAGTCTTACTGGGTAGATTTTTATTTATTATTGAGTTATAGGAATTCTTTCTTTCTATTCTGAATATAAGTAATTTATCTTCTCTATGTTGCAAATATGTTATCCAATCTGTAGTTTGTCTTTTCGTTCCCTTAATGCTATATTGATTGATTGATTGGCTGATTGACTGCTGAAGTCTCATTATGCTGCTCAGGCTGGACTCAAACTCCTGAACTCAAGCTGTCCTCCTGCCTCAGCTTCCTGAGTAGTTGGGACTATAGGAATGTGCCAACATACCTGGCTAATGTCCTTCCAAAAAAAGAAGAAGTATTTAATTTTGATAAAGTAAATTATATTAATCTTTTTCTTTTATGTTTCATACTTTCTGTGTTCTAAGAAACCTCTGACTACCACAAGTTATAAAAGATATTATTCTTCTAGTAGCATTATAGTTTTGACAATTGTGGTTGGTCAATGATCCATCTTAGATATTGTTTTTGTGTGTTGTATGAGATAGTAGTCTAGGATTTTCTTCTCTATAGCTACTCAATTATTCCAGAATCATTTATTAAAGAGATTTCTTTCTGTCCAGTAATTTGCTTTGTGCTATGTTTATGAAAATTATATATGTGAATCTATTTATAAACTTTCCATTTTTTTTTCAGTGATCTATTTCTTTATTCTGTTGCTAGTACTAATTGTCTTGATTACTGTTGCTGTATACGAAGCCTTAAATTCAGGTAGTGTGAGTCCTTCAATTTTCTCCTTATTTTAAATATGTTTTTGACTATTCTAGATCCTTTGCCTTCCCAAATAAGTTTTAAAATCAGCTTATAAATTTCTACAAAAATAACTAAATGGGATTTTTGGGGTTGCATTGAATCAACATTGCCCCACTGAATTTTTTGTAATTAAAATTTTTGTCAAGACCTGAAGCTATGAAACTACTAAAAGAAAACATTGGAGAAATTCTACAAGACATTGGTCTGGGCAAATAATTTTTATGTAAGACATCAAGACACAGGCAATTAAAACAAGAATAGACAAATGGGATTATATCAACCTAAAAGCTTTTGCACAACAAAGAAAATGATCAACATTGTGAAGAAGAAACCTGTAGAATTTGATAAAATATTTGTAAACTATCTACCTGACATGGGATTAATAACAAGAATATATAAGGAACTCAAACATTAAATTTAAAAAATTAAATTTAAAAGTGGGCAGAGACCTCAATAGACATTTCTCCAAAGATATACGAGTTGTCAACAGGTATATAAAAATGCTCAAATCGCTAATCATCAAGAAAGTTCAAATCAAAACCACAAAATCACCTCATGCCAGTTAGAATGGTTATTATCCAAAAGACAACAAAATCAACTGCTGGCAGAGATGTGAAGAAAGGGAAATGCTTAAACACTGTTTAAGGAATGTAAAATAGTACAGACATTATAGAAAAGAGAGGAGCTTCCTCAAAAACCTAAAAACTACTGTATGATCCAGCAATCCCACTATTGGGTATATATTCAAAGGAAATGAAATCAGCTTATGGAAGAGATATCTGCTATTTGCCCTCCCACATTTATTGCAGTGATAGTCATAGTAGCCAAGATATGGAATCAACCTATCAGTGGATGAATGGATAAAGAAAATATTGTATATATACACAATGGAATATTGTTGATCCATAAAAAGCATGAAATTTTGACACTTGCAGCAACATGAATGAAACTGGAAATCATTATGTTAAGTGAGGTAAACCAAGTACAGAAGGAGAAATATTGTATGTTCTAACTCATATATGGGAGCTAAAAAGTTGGATCTCATGGAAGTAGGGAGTAACATGGGTGAAACCTAGTCTGGTAAGGGAGCAGGAAAGGGGAAAGAAGAGAAGTTGGTTAATGGGTACAAAAATACAGTTACATACATGGAATAAGATCTAGTGTCTGATAGTACAGTAGGGAAATTATAGTTAAATATAATTTATTATATATTTCAAAATAGAAGAATTGTAATATACCCAACATAAAGAAAAGATAAAAGTTTGAGGTGATGGATATCCCAGTTACTCTGATTTGATCATTACATACTGTATATAGGTATCAAAATATCACATATACCACAAAAGTATGTTCAACTATTATATATCAATAAAAAATAAATGAAACATGGAATTAAAACAGAAAATGACATGTGTAATAAGATTATTAATAAATATAGATTTTCTACCTGTATTAATTTTGGTAATTTTTTTTCAAATAATTTATTAATTTCTTCCTCACTATTAAATTTGTTGGCCATTTTTATTCTTGTAATACCTATGTGATCTATAGGGATATCAACTCTTTCATTCCTTATATTGATAACTTATGGTTTTAACTTTGATGTTTAGTGGTATATGTGCAGGCTTGTTATATAGGTAAATTGCATGTCTCAGGGGTTTGGTGTATGGATTATTTTGTTCCATAGGTAATAAGCATAGTTCCCAATAGGTAGTTTCTCAATCCTCAACTTTCTCCCACCCTCCACCCTCAAGTAGGCCCTGGCATCTGTTCCCTTTCTTGAGTCTATGTGTAATCAGTGTTTACTTTCCACTTATAAGTGAGAGCATGTATTATTCAGTTTTCTGTTCCTGTGTTCCTTCATTTAGGATAATGGCCTCAAGCTCCATTCATGTTGCAGCAAAGGACATATTACCATTATTTATGGCTACATAGTATCCTACGATGTATATGTACCAAATTTTCTTTATCCTCTCTTCTGTTGATGGGCATTTAGGTTGATTCTGTATCTTTGTTATTAAGTAGTGCTGCAATGAACATATGCATGTTTGTGTCTTTATGGTAGGATTATTTATATTCCGTTGGGTATACACCCAAAAATGGAATTCCTGGGTAAGATAGTAATTCCGTTTTAAAATTTTTGAGAAATTGCCAAACTGCTTTACACAGATACTGAACTAATTTACATTCCCACAAGCAGTGTACAAGCATTCTCTTGTCTCCACAACCTTACCAGTGTATATTATTTTTTGACGTTTTAATAATAGCCATTGTGACTCGTGTGAAATGGTATATCATTGTGGTTTTGATTTGCATTTCTCTAATGATTGGTGATGCTGAATATGTTTTCATATGCTTGTTGGCTGCATGTATGTCTTTTTTTGAAAAGGATCTGTGCAGGTCCTTTGCCAACTTTTTTTTTTTAAATATACTTCAGCTTCTGGAATATATGTGCAGAATGTGCAGGTTTATTACATAGGTATACACATGCCATGGTGGTTAGGAGCTTTTGAGAAGACACTATGAGATTTTCTAGGTATAGAATCGTATCATCTAGAGAGATAATTTGACTTCCTCTCATCTTTTGTGGATGTCATTTATTAATTACTTTTGCCTGGTTGCTCTAGTTAGGACACTCCGTTCTATAATAAATAGGAAAGGGAAGAGTGGGCATCAGTGACTTGTTTTCAAGGAGAATGCTTCCAGCTTTTGCCCATTCAGTATAATGTTGACTGTGGGTTTGTCATAGATGTCTTTCATTGTTTTGAAGTATTTTTCTTCAATGTCAAGTTTTTTAAGGGATTCTAACATGAAGAGATGTTAAATTTTCTCAAACTCTTTTTCTGTATCTATTTAAATGATCATGTGGTCTCTGTATTTCGTTCTATTTATGTGATGAATCAAATTTATTCATTTTTGTATGTTGAACCAAGCTTGTATCTCAGGGGTAAAGTCTACTTGATTGTGGTGGGTTAGATTTTTGATATGCTGCTAGATAAATTTTGCTCTACTTTGTTAAGAATTTTTGGATTAATGTTAATCAAGGAGTGTAGCCTGTTTTTCCTTTTTATGTTGTATCTCTGCCAGGTTTTCTTATCAAGATGATTCTAGCCTCATAGAATAAGTTAGGGTGAGTCCCCTTTTCCTCGATTTTTTGGAATGGCTTCAGTAGGAATAGTACCAGCTCTTATTTGTCCAGCTGGTTAAATTCTGTGAATTCATCTGGTCTTTGAGTTTTTATGGTTGGTAAGGATTTTATTACTGATCAATTTCAGAACTATCAATTTGTACAGGGATTCAATTTCTTACTCATTCATTCTTGGTATCTTGTATGCTTCCAGGAATTTATCAGTTTCTCCCAGATTTTCTAGCTGTGTGCACAGAGGTGTTTACAATAGTCTCTGAGGGTTTTTTATATTTTTGTGGGGTCAATGGTAACATCCCCTTTATCATTGTTTATTGTGTTTGTTTGGATCTTCTCTTTTTTTTCTTTATTAATCTAGCTAGTGGTCAATCCATCTAGTTTATTCTTTCAAAAAACAACTCCTGGACTTGATATTTTGTATTTTTTTTGTTTCAATTTCCTTCAGTTTACCTCCAATTTGGGTTATTTTTTGTTTTCTGCTATCTTTGGAATTGGTTTGCTCCTGTTTTGCTAGTTCCTCTAGGTGTGATATTATGTTTTTAATTTGAGATCTTTCGAACTGTTCGATGTGATAACTTAGTACTGTAAACTTCCCTCTTAGCACTGCTTTAGCTGCGTCCTAGACATTCTGGTATGATATATCTTTGTTCTCATTAGTTTCAAATAATTTATTTATTTCTGCCTCAATTTCATTGTTTGCCCAAAAGTCATTCAGGAGCACATCATTTAATTTCTGTATAATTTTATGGTTTTTAGTGCCTTTTTATTATTAATTTCAATTTACATTGTGCTGTGGTCCAAAAGTGTGGTTGGAATGGTTATAAAAAAAGAATGAGATACAGTCATTTGCAAGAACATGAGTGGAACTGGAGATCATTATGTTAAGTGAAATAAGCCAGGAACAGAAAAACAAACATTGTGTGTTCTCATTCACTTGTGGGATCTAAAAATCAAAACAGTCAAACTCATGGATATAGAGAGTATAAGGATGGTTACCAGAAGATGGGAAGTGTAATGGGAGTCTGGCTGTGGGGGTGGGAATGGGGATGGTTAATGGATACCAAAAAAAAATAATAGAAAGGATGAATAAGACCTATTTGATAGCAAAGTAGAGTGACTATAGTCAATAATAATTGTAAGTTTTAAAATATCTTAAAGTGTGTAATTGGATTGTTTGTAACTCAAAGGATAAATGCTTGAGAAGGTGGATACCCCTGATGTGTTTATTTCACATTGCACACCTGTATCAGCACATCCCATATACCCCATAAATATATACACCTAATATGTACCCACAAAAATTTAAAAAGAACAAATTATTCCCAAGTAAGTAGAAGTAAAGAAATAATAGAAATAAAAATGAAATTAATAAAATAGAAATAAACAGTAGAGATTTTCGACAAAGCCATAAGCTTGTTTTCTGAGAAGATAAATAAAATGAATGAACAACGAGTGAGAATTATCAAGAAAACAAAAGAATGCATCACCCTCCACCCCAGTGCCATCATCTTTGCCATGGCAAATGCATGTGTGGCATGTGTGGAAGCTGGCAGCCTTGTCCCCACTGCCACTGTTGCAACTGGTAACGTAAACACATTCAGAAAAGCTGCAGTACCTCTCCCTCCAGTACCCCACCCCAGCTAATGCACATTTTCTTTATTGTTGACTCAGTTATTTTGGAGAACTGGTCTCTGAGCTCTGAGATACTTTCATCAGGTTAGTTGATTATGCTGTTAATACTTGTGATTATATTCTGTTATTCTTTATGTGAGTTTTTCAGCTCTATCACATAAGTTTGGCTCTTTCTTAAAATGGTCATTTTGTCTATCATCTCCTATATCGTTTTATTGTATTACCGAACAATCCTTGGATTGGGTTTAGACTTCTAAATCTCACTGATCTTCATTCCTATCCATATCCTGAATTTCATTTCTGTCATTTCAGCCATTTCAGCCTAGTTAAGAACCATTGCTGGAGAACTGGGACACTTGTTCGGAGATAAGAATACACTTTGGCTCTTTGAGTTGGCAGAGTTCTTGTGCTGCTTCTTTCTCATCGTTTGGGCTGATGTTTCTTCAATCTTTAAAGTTGCTGGCTTTAGGATAGTTTTGTTTTGTTTTGTTTTGTTTTGTTTGTTTGTTTTGCTTTGCTTTTATTTTATCTGATGCCCTTGGGGGTTTGACTGTGATAAAATGTTAACTCAGTTGACTGGTTTTATACATGGAACAATTTAAGATGTCAAAGCTCAGCACAGCCCTCTTGGCCTGTGTGCTCTAACCCTGGGGAGCTGGTATCAAGCCCCCTGCTTTGTTATCTGGCCCCTCAAGGTTAGGAACCTGCTGTGCTGGAGGGGCCCAGTTGTTCCTGGGCCACTGGCCACAGCACTCTTTTGGGTGGCACCAGCCAAAGCACTCCCTTGGGATGGTGGCAGTGTGATCTATGCCTGTTAACACATGCCAGCAAAAGCAGTGCTGTGAGGTCCATGTACTGTGTATATATACCACATATTTAAATGAATTTATCCACTGCTGGACACTTAGGTTACTTCCAAATCTTGGCTATTGTAAACAGTGCTGCAACAAACACAGGAGTGCAGATCTCTTTTATATACTGATTTTCTTTGTTTTGGGTATATACACAGGAGAGGGATTCCTAGATTCTATGGTAGCTATATATTTTATTTTGTGAGAAACATCCAACTGTTCTTCATAGAAGCTGTAATAATTTGCATTCCCACCAACAGTGTACAAAAGTTCCCTTTCCTGCATGTCCTCGCCAGCATTTGTTGTTGCCTGTCTTTTGGCTATAAGCCATTTTAACTAGGATAAATTGGTATCTCATTGCAGTTTAGATTTGTATTTCATTGATAATAAATGATGTTGAGCACCTTTTCATATGCCCGTTTGCCATTTGTAGGTATTTTTAAGAAATATCTAGTCAAATATTAGCACATTTTTTATTAGATTATTAGACTTTTTAGTATATAGTTGTTTGAGTTATTTATATATTCTGGTTATTAATCCCTTGTCAGAAGGGTAGATTGCAAATCTTTTTCTCCATCCTGTGGATTGCTTCTTTACTTTGTTGATTGCTTTCTTTGCTGTGCAGAAGGTTTTTAAGTCAGTGTGAACCCCTTTGTCCATTTTTGCTTTGGCTGCCTGTGCTGGTGGGGTATTGCTCAAGAAATCTTTGCCCAAATCAATGTCCTGGAGATTTTCCCCAATGTTTCCTTGTGGAAGTTGCATACTTTGAGATATTAGATTTAAGTCTTAAATCCATTTTGATTTGATTTTTGTATATGGTTGTAGATAGCATTCTATTTTCATTCCTCTGCTTATGGATATCCAGTTTTGCCAGCACTATTTATTAATGAAACTGTCTTTTCACCAGTGTATGTTCTTGGCACCATTGTCAAAATGAATTAACTATAAGTGTGTAGATTTTTTTTTCTGTGTTCTTTATTCTATTCCTTCGGTTTATGTGAGTTTCATGGTGTTTTTATTATTATATCTCTGTAGGATAATTTGAAATCAGGTAATGTTGATTCCTCCAGTTTTTTTCTTTTTGCCTAGAATACCTGTAGCTATTCTGGGTTTTTTGTGGTTCCATGTGAGGTTTAGGATTGTTTTTTCTACTCCTGAGAAGAGTGTCTTGCCATTTTGATAGGGATCGCATTGAATCTGTAGATTACTGTGGGTCATATGAACATTTTAACAATATTGATTTTCTAATTTATGAATATGGAATATTTTCATATTTTTAGGTGTCCTCTTCAATTTCTTTCATTAGTGTTTTATAGTTTTCATTATAGAGATCATTCATTTGTTTGGGTAATTCCTCATATTTAATTTTATTTGTGGCTATTGTAAATTGGATTACTTTTTTGTTTCCTTTTCATATTGTTCACTCTTGCTTATAGAAATCCTACTGATTTTTGTATGTTGATTTTGTATCCTATAACTTTACTAAGTTTGTTTATCAGTTCTAATAGTTTTCTTGTGGAGTCTTTAGGTTTTTCCAAATATAAGATTATATCATCTGCATACAAGGATTATTTGACTTCTTTATTTTCACTTTGGATTTTCCTTAGTCTGATTGCTCTAGCTAAGACTTTGAGTAAGATGTGGAGTAACAGTGGTGACAGTGGGCATCTTGGTCATGTTTCAGGTCTTAAAAGAAAGGCTTTCACATATTCCCCATTCAGAATGATACTAGCTGTGGGTCTGTAATATGCATATACCTTTTATTGTGTTGAAGCATGTTCTTTCTATACACAGTTTTATAAGTTTTTTTAATTATCAAAAATGTTGAAAATTATCTAAAGCTTTTTCAGCATCAATTTAAATAAGTGTATGAATTTTATTCTTCATTCTGTTGATATGATGTATCACATTGATGGATTTGAATATGTTGAACCATCCTTACATCCCAGGGTAAATCCCACTTGGTCATGATGTATGATCTTTCTAACGCATTGTTGAATTTAGTTTGCAAGTATTTGGTTGAGGATTTTTGCATCAATATTCCTAAGAGATACTGGTCTTTAGTTTTGTTTTTTGTATGTGTCTTCAGCCGATTTTTGTATCAGGGCAATACTAACCTTTTAAAATTAGTTTTGAAATATTACCTCTTTCTCTATTGTTTGGAGTAGTTTGAATAATATTGGTTTTAATTCTCAATGTTTGGTAATGTTTCAGCAATGAAGCCATAGGTCCTGGGATTTTGTTTTACTAGGAGACTTTATTATGGCTTTAATCTTGTTACTTGTTATTTGTCTACTCAGGTTTTGGATTTCTTCCTGGTTCAATCCTGCCAGATTCAATGTATCTAGGAAGTTGTCTGTTCTAGATTTTCCAATTTATTGGCATGTTGTTGGTCACAGCAGCCACTAATGATTCTTTGAATTTCTGTAGTACCAGTTGTTATGTCTCTTTTTTCATTTCTGATTTTATTTAAATATTCTTTTTTTTTTGTTAGTTTGATTAAATGCATGTCAATTTTAACTTTTTTTTTTTAAAAGAAACCTACTTTTTGATCTATCTATTACTTGTTTTTTAAATTTCAATTATATATCTCAGCTCTGATCATTATTTCTTTTCTTTTACTGATTTTGGGTTTGGTTTTCTCTTGCTTTTCTAGTTCTTTAAGAGGCATCATTAGGTTGTTCATTTGAAGATTTTTCTCTTTTTTGATGTAGGCACTTATAGTTATAAACTTTCCTCTTAGTACTGCTTTTGCTGTATCCCATAAGTTTTGGAATGTTGCGTTTCCATCATCGTTGGTCTCAAACATTTTTTAATATTCTTATTAATTTCTTCATTGACCCACTGGCTATTCAGGAGCATATTGTTTTATTTTAATGTATTTGTATAGTTTCCAAAATTCTTCATTATTAATTTCCAGTTTTATTCCATTGTGGTCAGAGAAGAGGTATGATATTATTTCAGGTTTTTAAAATATTTTAAGACTTGTTCTATGACCTAATATATGGTCTATCCCTGAGAATGATTTATGTGCTGAGGAAAAGAATGTGTACTCTGCAGCTATGGAATGAAATGTTCTCTAAATATCTATTAGATCCATTTGGTCTATAGTTCAGATTAAGTCCAATGTTTATTTGTCGATTTTTCTGTCTGGAAGATCTATCCAATGTTGAATGTCAGCTGTTGAGCTTTCCAAGCTGTTGAGCTTTCCAACTATTGGTCTCCAGCTATTATTGATTTGGAATCTATCTCTCCCTTTAGATAAAACAATATTTTCTTTGTATATCTGGGTGCTCCCCAGTTGGGTGCATATATATTTACAGTTGTTGTATCTTCTAGATGAATTATTTCCTTATCATTATATAGTGACCTTCTTTGTCTCTTCTTATAGTTTTTATCTTGAAATCTATTTTACCTGATATAAGAATTGTGACTCCTGCTCTTTTTTCATTTCCATTGATTTCCATTGGCATGGAATATCCTTTTTTATCACTCTGTTTTCAGTCCATGTGTGTCTTTATAGGTGAAGTGGGTTTTCTGTAGGCAACAGAACAATGGGTCTTTTTTTTTTTATTTATTCAGCCAGTCTATGCCTTTTGATTGGAGA
Source organism: Cebus imitator (assembly GCF_001604975.1). Lineage (NCBI taxonomy): Eukaryota > Metazoa > Chordata > Mammalia > Primates > Cebidae > Cebus > Cebus imitator. The sequence goes on from NW_016107504.1 coordinate 2,683,789, forward strand.
GCTTAGTCCATTTACATTCAATGTTATTGATAAGTAATAACTTACCCTTGCCTTTTTGTTATAGGTTTTCTCATTGTTTTATGATCTTCTCTTCCTTCTTTCTTGTCTTCCTATCTTTCAGTAGTGAAGATTATTTTCTCTGGTGATATGACTTAGTTTCCTGCTTTTTATTTTTTGTGTATCCATTGCATGATTTTTGGTCTGAGGTTACCATGAGGCTTGCAAACACTATCTTATAACCCATCATTTTAACTTAATAAAAACGTAACAATATTTGCATAAACAGGCAAAAAGAAAACTAATACACACTCTACACCTTAACTTAGTTCCTTCACTTTTTAACATTTTGTCATTTATATCTTATTAAACTGGTTATGTCTTAAAAAGTTGTTATGGTCATTATTTTTGATTGGCTCATTTTTTAGTCTTCCTACTTAGGATAAAAGTAGTTTATGTACCACAATTATAAAGTTATAAAATTCTTTATTTTTCTGTGTACTTACTATTACCAGTGAGTTTTGTACCTCCAGTTGATTATTCATTGCTCACTAATGTCCTTTTCTTTCTGAATAAAGTACTCCCTTTAACATTTCTTGTGAGAGTGATCTGGTGTTGATAAAATGTTTCAGCTTTTGTTTGTCTGGGAAAATCTTTCTCTCTCATGTTTGAATGATGTCTTGCTGAATTTACTATTCTAAGGTAAAGGATTTTTTTTCCTTCAACACTTTAAATATGTCATGCCACTCTCTTCTGGCCTGTAAGGTTTCCACTGAAAAGTCTTCTGCCAGATGTTTTGAAATTCTATTGTATGTCCTTTGTTTCTTTTGCTTGATGCTTTTAGGATCTTTCTTTATCCTTATTTTGGGGAATCTGATTATTAAATGCCTTGAGGTAGTCTTTGAGTTAAATCTGCTTGGCGTCATATATTCTTCTTATACTTGGATACTAATATATTTCTCTAGGTTTGGGGAGTTCTCTATTATTTTCCCTATGAATTAACTTTCTACTCCTATCTCTTTCTATACCTCTTCTTTCAGGCTAATAACAGATTTGCCCTTTTGAGACTATTACCTAGATCCCATAGGTGTTCTTCATTGTTTTTTATTTTTCCATATTCTCCTTTGACTGTGTATTTCCAAATAACCTGTTTTTAGCTCACTAATTCTTTCTTTGGCTTGATTTATTCTGCTTTTAAATGGCTCTGATGCATTCGTCAGTACACCAATTGCATTTTTCAGCTCCAGTATTTCTGTTTGATTCATTTAACTATTTTAGTCTCCTTGTTAAATTCATGTAATAGAATTCTGAATTCCTTCTCGTGTTACCTTGAATTTCTTTCAGTTTCCTCAACAGCACTATTTTAAATTATCTGTATGAAAAGTGACATATCTCTGATTATCCAGGATTGGTCTCTGGTACATTATTTAGTTCATTTCATGAGGTCATGTTTTCCTGGATGATGTTCATGCTAGTAGATGATGTTCAGTGTCTGGGCATTGAGGAGTTAGGAGTTTATTGTAGTCTTCACTGTCTGGCCTTATTTGTAGCTCTCCTTCTTCAGAGGGTTTTTAGATATTTGAAAGGACTTGGGTGTTTTGATCTAAGCTGTATCTGCTTTAGGGGTCACCTCAAGCCCAGTAACACTGTGTTTTTTGCAGACTTGTAGAGGTACCTCCTTGATGCTCTTTGACCAGAATCAGGATATTTCTCTGGTTTACCAGGCAAAGATTCTTGTTCTCTTACCTCACTTTCTGTCTAACATACAGTCTCTCCTCTGTTCTGAGCCACCTAAATCTGGGGGTAGAGTGACATAAGCACCCCTGTGGCTATAACTACTATGACTGTACTGGGTCAAACCTGAAGCCAACACAACATTGGTTCTCAGCCAGGGCCTGCTATAATCACTCCCTGGCTATTGCCTAAGTTCACTCAAGGCCCTGAGGCTCTACAATCAGCAGGTGGCAAAACCAGCCAGACCTGTATCCTTTCCTTCATGGTGGTAAGGTCCCTAGGCTCTGGGTGAATCCCATAAGTGCCGTTCAGGAGTCAGGGACTAGAGTCAAAAACCTTAGAAGTCTACCTGGTGTTCTATTGCATTGTGGCTGAGTTGCACTCTAACAACAAGATGCAGTTCTTCCCAATCTTCCCTTCCCTTTCCAAAGGCAGAGAAGCCTCACCCCATAGCCACCACCACCTCAGGCCAGCAAGAGTGCCGCCAGACTACTGCCAGTGTTCCCTTAAGGCTCAAATTCTCTAAATTCAGCTTGTGGTGAATGCTGCCTGCCTGGGACTCACCCTTCAGGTCAGTGGACTCTCCTCTATCCCATGGCAGGTCTAGAAATGCCATCCAAGAGTAAGGTCCTGGAATAGGGGACCCCAGGAGTCTGCTTGGTGCTCTACCCTCATATGGCTGTGCTGGTACCTATGAAGCAAGTCAAAGTTCCCTTTACTTTTTTCTCTGCTTTTCTCAAGCAGAAGGAGTTTTGCCCAGTAGCCAACACAGCTGATAATGTACTGAGTCTCACCTGAAGCCAGCATGTCTCAGAGGCTCACCCAAAGCTCTCGATGTAGTACCTGGGTATCACTGCTTGTTATTCAGGGCCCAAGGTCTCTTCAGTTAGGAGGTGATGAATGCTTCCAGCACTGGATAATTTCCTTCAAGGCAGTGGTTCCCTTCTGGCCCAGAGTGTGTCTGTAAATTTTGTATGGGAGCTAGGGCTTGGAATAGGGTCCTCACAACTCTGACCAGTGCCCTATCCTGCTGTGGCTGAGCTGGTATCCTAGATGCAAGACAAAGTCTTCCCCACGCTTCCCTCTCCTCTCTTCAAGTGGAAAAAGGGGGTCTGTTTTGTAGCCTCAAGGTGTGCAACTTGAGATTAGGAGGGAGTGTTGCCAACGTTCCCTTGGCTGTCCCAGTTGATGTCTTATTATGTCACATGCTCCCCCAGTCCACTCTCTGTAAGACTCAAGTCCTAAGTTCAGCCTTAGGACTCTCGTAAGTGTTGCAGTCATGATGGTCTATGACACCGAGTTCTGTAGTCCTGGGTGGTGAGGTTTGCAAGCACTTATGTTTGAACTTCTAGGACAGTCAATTCACTTCAGGCTAGGGCTGGTCTAAATGCTCCCTCCATGGTCAGGCATCAGGTAAGTTTGGCCTGGGGTTCCTTTCTGCTTTAACAGTACAACTCTGAGTTCAGTGCCTCAGAATTACTGTGTTCTCCCTCCCCCAGTGCTCAGAGAGGCTCTCTGCAACACACTTCTGCTGTCAGAGTTGGGGAGGGGTACTGTCAGTGATTTTGGACTTTTTTTTTTTTTTTTTTTCTATTTTTCAGTGGCTCTTTCAATGATATGAAGTTAAAACCAAGTACTAGGAGTGCTCACCTAATTTTTGGTTCTCATGAAGGTGTTTTCCTGTGTAAATAGTTGTTAACTTATGTCTTTGTTGGGAGAACAATCAGTGGATCTTTCTATTCCACCATTTTGCTCCACCTCCTAATTGGCCCTTATTTCTCTGATTTCTTGAGTTGGAAATGGAGGTCGTTAGTTTTGTATTTTCTTTTCTGATACAGATATTTAAAGCTATAATTTTTTTTCTAAGCTGTATTTTAATTGCATCACACAATTTTTGATATGTTGTTTTATTCATTAAAAAGTATTTTCTAATCTTCCTAGTGATTTTTTCTTTGGTGAGATTTTTTAATAGTGTGTTATATCATTTCAAAACATTTGGGGACTCTATGTACCTTGCTGTTATTGGTTTCTATTTTAATCACTGGTGGTCAGAGAACATAGTCTGTATGATGTCCATCCTTAAAAATGTATCAAGACTTGATTGTGGCCAAATATATGAACTATATTGTTGAAAATTCTTCAGAAAAATGTGTATTTTGTCCTTAATGGGCCTGATAGTCTGCATATGTCAATTAGGTCAAATTGTTGATGATGTTGTTTTAGTCTTCCATATTTATTTTTTCTTATTTTTTCTGTACATGTTCTATAAATTACTGAGAAAAATGATGCTGAAGTCTCTACATTTGTAAATTTGTCTACACTTTCCTTTATTTCTGATGAGTTTGCTTTATATATTTGGGGACTTTGCCTTTAAGTGCAACACATTTAGGATGGTTATCTCTTTTTAATAAATTATCTCTTTTATCATTATAAAATGACCTTCTTTATCATGAGTTCTACTTTGTTTGATATTAATATAGCCATAACATCGTTCTTATGCTTAGGGTTTGCATGAAATATTTTTTCCTTCCTTCCATTTTCAGCTTTTTATGTCTTTATGTTTAAAGGGTATTGCGAGTAAAAAGCATAAGTAAGAAACATAAAATAAATGCGATCTTACTTTATCATCCAGTTTGATGATAGCAGGAGTTCTGCCCAGTAGCCACCACAGCTGATAATGTACTGATGTCTTGCCTTTTAACTGGGGTGTTTAGTCTATTTGCATTTAATATAATAATATATATTTTATGTTTTTGATTTAAGCCTACCATGTTGGTATTTGATTTCTATTCGCCCCATCTGCCCTTTATTTATTCCCTTTTGTATTATTTTTAATAATTATTATAGAGAATATAATACATATTTAACTTATCACAGTCTATATTTAAAATATATTACTGCATGAACTATTCAATAACTTTATGAAGTATATTTCAATTACTGCTCTCCCACTCACTGGGTTATCACATATTTCATTTTCACATATGCCATAAATTGCACTTTTTTCATTATTTTTATGTTAAATGGCCAATAGTTTTTAAGACATTAATCCATATGTGTAAAAATAAGAATAAATGTTTAGAAATGTACTCATATTTATTGACCAATTTATTCTTCTTGATACTTTTTATTTCTTTCCGCAGAATTAGGTTTCTATGTGACATTATTTTCTTTCAGCTTATTTAATTTTGTTTAATATTTCTTACAGTGCAGGTCTGTGGGAGATGAATTCTGTCAGCTTTGTCTATCTATAATGTCAGTATTTCACCTCCATTTTAAAAAGATATTTTTAGAGTAGGCTGTCCTTCATTATTTCCGATAAGAAGCCAGCTGTCATTCTTATCATTGCTCTCTTATACGTGATGCTACTGTATTCTCTGGCTGCTTTCATGATTTTCTATTTCCCCTTGGTCTTCAGAATTTGACTATGATGTCTGTAAGTGCATTCTGTATACTTATGTTGCTTGAGACTTTTGGAGCTTCTTGGATTTGTGAGTTGGTATCTTTTTTTAATGTTCAAAGATTTTGGTCATTATCCCTTCAAAAATTGTTATGCTTTACTCTCTCTCTCTCTCTCTCTCTCCTTTTTTCCCAAGACACCAATTACATGTAGGCTAAATCATTTGATATTGCTCTACATGTCTCTGACGTGTATTCTTTTTCTTTATTCTGTTTCTGTGTAATCTCTTTGATTCGGTTGGATAATTGCTATCTTTGAGGCAGCATAAGATCTGTGTTTGGGTTCACTAAGCCTTTCCTGTTATGCTCAGTATTCTTCTATTTTAATGACTTCTCTGTTTTAGAACATATATATATATGTTCTAAAATTTCCATCTTGTCCTTTTTCAGGGTTTCCTTTTATCTGCTGAATTTTTACATTTCTTTACAGTTTTTCCATTTTTCTCTAATTTAAAAAACATATTTATAATAACTTTTTAAACTTTTCTTCTATTAATTCCAATAGCTGGATAATTTTTAGGTATCCTAATGAATTTGGCTTTAGTATTGCGATTCACATTTTCTGATTCTTCACAGGTCTATGAATTATTTTATTGTATGCTGGACATTGTGAGTAATATGTTGTAGAAATTCTGAATTATGTTATCTTCTTTCAAAGATTAAATTGTGTTTTTTTTTTGTTTTTTTTGGAAGGCAGTTAAATTACTGGTGAATCTCCTGGATCTTGTCAAGGCCTGGTTTTAGGCTTCATTTGAAGATGGAAGGGAGCTATTTTTATTTTTCCCCTAGTCTTATAACCCTTAATCCTAGTTTGTGGTTCTTATTCCAAAAATGTGGTCTTTCTCAGGTCTCAAGTGACTGCTTAGTGTGTTCACCAAGATCTCTTCATTCTGGAGGGTTTAGAACTCTACAATATCCTAAGTACTATGTAAGTTATGAAGTCCCTGTTCAACTCCCAGACTCCTAATAAGGATCCACTGCTGAGTCTCATAGAGTTCTATCCTAAACGTGAGTGCTGAAGATTTGGTTAAGGAACCAAAAAGCCCTTCTACACAAATTTATTTAACCCCCTAATTTCCAGTAACTTCCTTACAAATTTCAGTCAACTTAGCAGCTCATAATACTGATCTCTCTTTTTTTCACTCCACAAGACTGCTGCTTTCTGCCTGGGCTCCATTTCCTTGCACTGCAATTTGGAAATTTCCCACAGGCAGAAAGCCAAGGAGCATGTGAAAGTCAGATTGTATGTTTCTCCTCTGCTGAGCATAGCAGACCTGAATTTCCACTATCAAATCCTTGAAAACTATTGCTTTTTATAATTTTGTCAAGGGAGTATCTGAGTGGTACAAAAACCTCTTGAGGAAGAATTTGTCCATATCCACAGGAATCAGTGTTGAAGACATTTATTAAATTACAACATTTTAATTAGAGTAAACTGTCCAACAGATTTCTCAACATTTTCTCTGAGGACCTAGGAACTTTCAAAAAGGATCCAGTGTTTCTCAATGTACTTCTAGCTGCCGTACCAATTCACTGTGTTTTTTACCCTAAGTGATAGAAAAGCAAGAGATTTAGCATTTCATTAAGTCCTCACAACAGGTATAAATAAGACACTTATCTGCCACCCCAATTCCTGTGTCCAGCTCTAGGAGTCAAGTAACTCCTTGATATTCTTGTTATCAGGCAGGTCTTAGTAAAATTAACTTGCCCAGGTGTATCAAGCATCAGATGATACTACTACAGAAACCTATAAGAGCATTCTCAATAAGGAATCTTCCAAATTAAGTACCTGTCGTGGATTCGAGTTGTCATCTTCCCTGGAAGTTTTCAGTATTTCACAAAGACTCTATATCTGATGACTCCAGGTTTGATAACATATTCCAGTAATATCTGAGGGCATTATTTCAAGACTTCTTTAATTATATCAAACACAAGAAACAACAAAATAAAACTTCCATCATTCCAATGTTACTTTCTTAGGCAACTTGCAACCTCCTTACCCCTTCCTACCTATCTGCCGCAAGCGGAGATGCAGGGGAGTTTATTCCCTTAAAAAAGCAGGATCTAGAGCTGAGCAAAGTGTTGTGCTGTAGTCTCAGCTACTAAGGAGGCTGAGGTGGAAGAAATGCTTGAGTCCAGGAGTTTGAGGCTGCAGTATGTGATGATTGTACCTGTGGATAGGCATTGTACACCAGCCTGGACTATATTGTGAGACCCTCATCTCACTTAAAAAAAAGGATCTATAAATTTCCCTGGAACAGCTAAATCTTTACTGTGTTTTTCTTCCACAAAAGTCAAAAATTTCTAAGTCACTTCATTGTCTACTGAGAAAAAAAAGTGTGTGGTTAAAGGACAATTTCTAGGCTGCTAAGAAATTATTGGCTTCCATGTATGGAGTGAATGTCAACCACCTCTTTCTACTTCCTCTTAACCCCAAAAAGTCAGTTCACAACGACATTGCCACTTGCTTGAAACTCAAGAGCAAGAGTATTTATATATAAGAATTCTGTACAAATTTTCAAGACAACTTTGTTGTAACAGAAATCAAGAATAACCACAAGTAGCTCTATGGCTATGTCTTTATTATTTGTACTATTCTCGAGTCTATCTGAAGATTACTTTCCAAACCAAAAGGATATGTTCTTTACATCATGTCACTAGATAAAACACATTACAGTCCCTTGCTGAGTTCCCGAGAGCATCATACTAATTGAATGCTTGTATCCTGATCTGTCTGCCCCTGCAAATTCTAGGTTATATTGAGTCATATCCATTGGAAATGTTAATGCTGAATGATCTCCCAGATTCACCTCTTTAGGCTGATTGAATTGCACATTTAACTAAATGGGATCTCAGATTAGCCTGGGTCTTGAACTGCATCAGGAGGGGGCAGCCACAAGAGAACCACCCCAGGAATGTAAGCTGTTCAAAGCTGTCAAGATGAGTTATCTGTTCATAAAGAATTCATTGTATGGAGGAATTGGAGTGTTTTCCAAGAAGGCAGTTTCCTTGTTATCTTGACCATGCTAAATGTAGCATATCTGAGAACTGTTTGCATGAAAGCCTCAGATAGAAGCACTTTCTGCTGTGCTGGAATTGGTTCTGATATTTAAAAGACTTTAAAAGAATACAGCCTGTGACAAGATTCTTGACATAACTGGTTAAGGAACCTACTTTTTCATGGTGGATATGGGAGAGGAATGGAGAAGCAAAGGGATCAGGAAGACTTATCCATGTTGATTTTGGAGGGCCATTCTAGGGTAAGACTTTTTAAATTGATCTAGGCATCCTCTCAGCATATCTCAAGGAGGTCCCAGGACCACCACCAACCTGTTCTGTGTTGTTTTCAATAAAAACATCAAAAAGCATTACTGTTTCTGACGATGTGGCCTACACATTGAGACCTTAAATTTGTTTCACTGTTTAGAAGATAAAAGCAACTTCAGGACATTTTGCGTTCAAAAGCTTCAAACAATTCTGTTTGAATGGTTGAAAAGTTGAAGAAAAGAAAAAAAAATGACCAGTTTCCTACCCTAACTCACCCATAGATAGAAAACAGTTACCATTAATATTTTGATGTATTTCTTCCTTGTTTTTTAAATGATTTTTTTTTTTTTGAGACAGGGTCTGGCTCTGTCACCCAGGCTGGAGTACAGTGACGTGAACACAGCTCACTGCAACCTTGAACTCCTCAGCTCAAGCCATCCTCCTGTCTCAGCCTCCTTAGTAGCTGGGATTACAGGTGCATGCCAACATGCCCGACTAATTTTTGTATTTTTAGTAGAGACAGGGTCTCGCCATGTTGATTAAGAGAGCCCGCATAGACAAGTCAATTCTAAGCAAAAAGAACAAAGCAGGGGGCATCACACTACCAGACTTCAAACTATACTACAAGGCTACAGTAATCAAAACAGCATGGTACTGGTACCAAAACAGAGATATAGACCAATGGAACAGAACAGAGGTCTCGGAGGCAACACAACATATCTACAACCATCTGATCTTTGACAAACCAGACAAAAACAAGCAATGGGGAAAGGATTCCCTGTTCAGTAAATGGTGTTGGGAAAGCTGGCTAGCCATGTGCAGAAAGCAGAAACTGGACCCCTTCCTGACACCTTACACTAAAATTAACTCCAGACGGATTAAAGACTTAAACATAAGACCTAACACCATACAAACCCTAGAAGAAAAATCTAGGCAAAACCATTCAGGACGTAGGTGCAGGCAAGGACTTCATGACCAAAACACCAAAAGCATTGACAACAAAAGCCAAAATAGACAAATGGGACCTAATCAAACTCCACAGCTTCTGCACAGCAAAAGAAACAATCATTAGAGTGAATCGGCAACCAACAGATTGGGAAAAAAATTTTTGCAGTTTACCCATCTGACAAAGGGCTGATATTCAGAATTTACAAAGAACTAAAACAGATTTACAAGAAAAAAACTAACAAGCCCATTCAAAAGTGGGCAAAGGATATGAACAGATACTTTACAAAAGAAGACATACGTGAGGCCAACAAACATATGAAAAAATGCTCATCATCACTGGTCATCAGAGAAATGCAAATCAAAACAACATTGAGATACCATCTCACGCCAGTTAGAATGGCGATCATTAAAAAATCTGGACACAACAGATGCTGGAGAGGATGTGGAGAAATAGGAACACTTTTACACTGTTGGTGGGAGTATAAATTAGTTCAACCATTGTGGAAGACAGTGTGGCAATTCCTCAAGGACCAAGAAATAGAAATTCCATTTGACCCAGCAATCCCATTTCTGGGTATATATCCAAAGGATTACAAATCGTTCTACTATAAGGACACGTGCACACGAATGTTCATTGCAGCACTGTTTACAATAGCAAAGACCTGGAACCAACCCAAATGCCCATCGACGATAGACTGGATAGGGAAAATGTGGCACATATACACCATGGAATATTATGCAGCCATCAAAAACGATGAGTTTGGGTCCTTTGTAGGGACATGGATGAAACTGGAAACCATCATTCTCAGCAAACTGACAGAAGAGCAGAAGATCAAACACCGCATGTTCTCACTCATAGGCTGGTGTTGAACAATGAGAACACATGGACACAGGGAGGGGAGCACTACACACTGGGGTCAGTTGGGGGGAAATAGGGGAGGGACGGTGGAGGGTGGGAAGCTGGGGAGATATAGCAAGGGGAGAAATGCCAGATGTAGGTGATGGGGAGGAAGGCAGCAAACCACACTGCCACATGTGTTCCTATGCAACAATTTTGCATGTTCTTCACATGTACCCCAAAACCTAAAATGCAATAAAATAAATAAATAAGAAAAAAAAAAAAGTTGATCTCAAACTCCTTACCTCAAGTGATCTGCCTGCCTTAGCCTCCCAAAGTGCTGGGATTACAGGCGTGAGCCACTGCACCTGGCCCTGAATGCTCTTAAAAGCATTAAGCCAGTTTTTAAAATTAAATGATTTGGTGCATGGTAAAGCACTTCCAAGCTACTCACAAGTCTCCAAAATAAAAAGTAAATTTTTATTTATTCATTTTTACCCCCAGCTTCTCTGAGGCCTGCAGATAGATATAACATTTATACTAGTTGTTGGTTTCTACTTTTCAGGTGGTTTCAAATTTAGCATTAGATAGTGTGTTTATGCTTTTCTTTCTTGGTGTTTTAGACAGTATCTATTCATTCCTTTCCATTCAGGAGATGTTAGTGTTTAACAGTATGGATTTTGAAGTCAGGCTGCCTTGGTTTGAATGCTGGTTCTCCCACTTCCTGTTGTAGCCTTGAGCAATATTTTTAATCTCTCTAAGCCTCAGTTTTCTGAAAAGTATAAATGAGGATAATAATAGTACCTGCCTTACGGTGTTGTGAAGATTGTATGTGTTGATACTGCTAAGATGTTTAGAATAGTATTTATATGTGCTCAGTAAATATTATTTTTATTAAATTTGAAAGATGAAAATTTTAGCTCATATTCATGGCTTTCTATTTTTATTTTACTTCCTCTTATTTGCTATGTTATAGATTTTAATAGATTTCCATAATAGGTTAAACATATATTTATTTGAACTTTAGACAGTATCAATTTACCCTAAAATGTAAGATACGAAAGATAATGAAATAAGCATCCTTTTAATTATATTCACCCTCCTACCTCCTCCCACTTTCCCATTTGTGTTAACTGTACTTTTCCTTTCATGTGATCAAGTTGCTTAATATTTATATTGTTTTGAAACTATAATTAAATCTTTTATATTTCTTTTAGATCTTTGCTATTCAAAGTTTGGTCCTTCCACCAACAGCCTTAGACTTGGGAATGTGGACCCTTAGTAGAAATGCAGAACCTCAGGCCATACCTCAAATTTGCTGAATCAAAATCTGGATTGAACCATGTCCCAGGTGATTCCTATGCTCATGAAAGTTTAGGAAGACTGCTTTAGCGTGATGGTTCTCAACATGACTGCTTCCCAAGTGATTCTGACATACAAGCAGGAGTGAGAACCATTGCTTTGTAGACAATCATTATGTAGATCTAAAGTTACCTCAAACTCTCCTCTGATGAACACTCATGTCCTTATACTCTTAGAACCTTTAAGTTGAGGAAGGTAGTTTACTGTCTTTAGAATGCAGAGGCAGTTTTCAGGCTTAATCCTTTTGGCAAGTCTAAGCTGTCAAAGACCCTTTTCTCTGAAATGGAGGGAGGGAGGGAGTTAGGAAGAGTAACTCTATTGGCCTAGCATTTCTGAATGCAGTTCTTTAATTACAGCGAAAACTGCCTCGTAGACTCTTTTGCCCTTATATTCCTTGAGCCTGAATTTAAAACTACTCTGCGGTTATCTTGGAAAAAAGACTCTTGCTACCCTAGTTTTGGGTTGCAGATTTCCCTCCTCTATTTGTTCCGTTAATCAGATCCCACCTGCTTTCTCTCTTTAATGATTTCCTCAAACTTTATAGGTTATTGCTAAATTCCTTCCTTGTTTCTGGCACTGTTATGTTTTAATGCTTTTGAAAATATGTTTCCTATCATTTCAATGAAACTATGGAAAGGAAAAACAGTAAATACATGTGCTTGGTCTACTATCTTTTATGGGAATACCTTCCCCAGCTGAATATAAGAAATTTGTGGTCAGCAGCATTTGCCAAACTGTCACCATCACATCTCCACACCCTCAAGCAAATAATTATGATAAAGCAGTCATGCAAACATCTAAGAATTCACTAAAGCAGATTATTCAAGGAGACTGGTCAATACTTGCTAGGTATTTGATTGGTTATTTTTATCATTTTATGTTCAATGTAATTAATGCAGTTTGTTGATTTACTAATGGTATGATATCCACAGCCTTGCCCTGACTGTGTCCACTTAGATGAAAACTTAAGCATTCAAATTCCAGATGCTCCTCTGTTTGAATATAGAATAACATATAACAGATGATGTTATTTAATACGTAATTGCCAGATGATGAATGAAAAAAAAAAAGGCTGTGCCTATATAGCACTCATTTGTACCATAAGACTTTGTCTCTGCTAGTTAGTTAGGAGGTGAACCAAGGTGGGTTTCTGCTAAGTGATGGAACCTGGATCATATCAGTCTAAAGGCAAATGTGTGAGGCATGGTATTACCATAATGATCAATAATAAAGATCTTCTTATGGAGACTTGTCAGTGGCCAAACCAATGGACTGTTCTCTGCCAGAGTCATCTGTTGATGACTTTTTAACTATACCTCTGGAGGACACATGAGAACAACAAAAGGAAGAAAGCAGTAAGTCTTCTCCAGTTCCTGAGATGACCAAAATGCAGTCACCTGCAATTTGCACACTTGCTAGAATAATACAGAAGTTGATATCTACAATGGAACTCCTTTGTCAGTTTAAAGACCACATTTTAGATAAGGTATGGAATGGGTTATGTATGCCACGAAGCTCTATGCCAGGCTGTGTTTTGTTCCTTGAACTTAGTTATGGTTGCAGGCTGTAGTGATTCACTGCTACAGCAGTACAATTACTGTACTACCTTGTTACAGACCAGACAGGATTTTAGTCAGGCTTTTATTGGTGTAATGCAACATGGCAAAATAGAAACAATTGCCTGGAGGAAATCCTCTCCTTTAACCCTTTGAGCCTATACAGCAAACAGCAATATTCTAAAGAAATTCTGCTGTCTGTTGGATAATATTGCCTTTGCACAAAACACATGCTGGCCACCTGTGCCCTATATTTATCCCCTGTTGCTACTTAACCATCCATACTAAGAATGTTTTCTTAGAATCTCCCCCCCTTCAACCTTCCCCTAGTTTAGTTACTTGGCTAACGTTTTGCCTTTTTTCCATCAGAGGTTATTGCCACATACTCTTCCCCAAAAAAGGAGGGAGCAAGAGTCTATTGACAAAGCAAAGATAAGCATTTTAAGAGGCTAAGGTGATAAAAAGAACATTATGTGGAGGAGTTGGGCACCCCAAGCAGAAGGGGTACTGTTAGAACAGAAAACACTCTGTCTTTTTGCTGGAACTACAGCATATGGTACTTGGTGATATGACTGTTCATATCCTGGAATTTCTTATAGGAAATAACTACACTTCAAGTGGAAACTTTGCTAGGGACAGAGCCCTAGAAGGAAACAATCAAAAGGATTTGTGAAAACAGAGGGAGAAAGAAATACAGAGAGGAGGAGGAGATGCACAAAGAAAGCAATGTTATTGAGTTGTTGGAAGGTTGTTTTTGCATAGCAACAGGAAATAGTCTTGAAAGCTGTAATCCTTAATGTCCCACAATCCTAACTCTGA
>NW_016107504.1:2697778-2712826 GCF_001604975.1 Cebus imitator
GCTCATAAAAGCAAAGCAGATTGTGTAGCCAACAGGGTAAGCTTATAGAAATCTTTGGTGAGAAGCCTTTTGAATAGAATTTTAGTTCATTCAAGTAGCTATAAATCCACTGTAAGATAATTTTTGTAGGATCTACATATTTAGTACAGCATAATGAAAAAAAAAAGATCACCTTTGTAGTCAGATAATTTGGGTTAAATATTAGATCTGTCCCACACTAGCTCTATGTGCTTTGGCAAGGTAGCAAACCTTCCTTAGCCTCAGTCTCTATATTTGAAAAGCTTGTTAGGAACATTTATGCCATAGAAATGTTTCCAAGATGTATTAGATGAAATCATATGTGAAAAGCATGTGCTTAAAATTACATCATTTTTGCTCATGGCATAAGCTATTCATTTTCTGAAGCAAAAATTTATTTTAGGGAGCCATTGTGTACAGGTTAAGACTACCAGACAAATTATATATGGCTTTTATTGTGTTAATCTCAGACTGTAACTTCAACCTTGTAATATTCACTCCTTCCTAGTACTTTGGCTACTGAAAGACATTCTTTTTGGGTATTGGAAATATGAATTTCTCCTCTGCGAGGGAAAATAATGACATAGGGTGGATTTTCTAAAAATAACGTGGGAATTCTTCATCCTTAGTATTGCTAAGAACGCATGTAAAGGAACAACCAACTTACAAAATACTTATCTGTAGTGACCATGTACTTCTAATCAATGAACTCTACTTGTTCAATGTCTGAATTACAAAACTGAGGGAGAAAAACCTGGACAGTCACTAAAGAAATTTGAGCATGATTGATTAAACTGAGAATAATATGGCATCCAGTTTGACATTTTCTTGTTTACACCTATGTGCTGAGATCAGATCACAGATGCAGCAGGTTAGTTAGATGGTTCAGAGAGGGATAATGAATTTTAATATTGAATAACAGTACCTAGAATTTACAGAACATCTGATATTCGAATACTTCTCAGACATCATCGCATTAATTTTCAAGCCCATCCTGTGAAGCAGATGTTGTTTTTGGTACACTAATGGGAAAAACAAGTCTCCAAAAGGTCAAAAGACAGGGTAGAACAAGTTAGACATACAGCTAAGGATTAGAATTCAGATCTACTGACTTGCACTTGATTCATTTCATTGCTTTTTGAAATGTCAGAGGTGATAACTTAGGTCACAAAGACGTTTTTTTCAACTACATCAAGTTAAGAAGATAATAGTCATTGGAAAATCTGAAATTTTGGTTTTTTTTATTTGTTTGCTTGCTGGTTAGTAGACACTCTGGTGTCTACCACAGCATACAACTCACAACTGTATTCAAAGGGCTTTATGATTCTTTATACCTAAGATCACCAGAAAATTCTTACTATAACTATTTCCCGGCTGTGCTCCCCAAATCTTTTTGCTTGTATTACATCTATACAAAACAAATATGTCAATGCTCAAATATGAAGGAAGAAAATATTAAATAGATACTTGAATCTCTAACATTTTATCTCTAGATCTTTGATTTGGCTACAATCCAGTAAATACTATCTAAAATATTTGCCTTTCCTCCTTACCATATTGTACGTCTCTTGTAATTTCCCACATAAAGTAAGTGAGCAATCATGTCTCAATACGATTTTAATCAAGTTGTACCCACATCAGCAAGCCATAATCACTAGCTGGTGTTTGTTGAAGCTCTCGATAACTAGTGGGCTAAGATTCCAAGAAACCTGATTTTAAAAGCAGTTTTGGATCTTAGGTACTATTTTCACCTCTCAAACTGTCTACTTACATAGCAAGCAGGAAACCTATTGAGATTGTATCAAAAGGCTTGGAAATTAATGGAGTAATTGATTTGTTTCTTAACTGCAAAGAAAAAAGTAAAATACCATATTCTCTAAATATATTTATTGATTGGTTGATATTTGAGTAGACAGTATGACCTTTTCTATAAACTACCTATTACAGAATTATCATCAGATGTGTTCTTAAGATATTCTGTTCGTTGTAATAAAGATTAAAGAAAGGTGGTTGTTTCAGTAGTCTTGATTTTTTCTAAAAAATAGCAATAATAACTACTTTCTCCTACTTACTCATTAGTTATAATCACAAGGGAGAGTAGAATGGTTGATTTGGGGAGACACAATGTTTTCAGGCATCATGCCATGATTACTAGATTTCATTAAGGAAATGATAGGAATTTATTTTATCAATAAAATGTAGAAATGGGATATGAAATCTGTTATCTTTGGAAAGATATGTTTTCTCTTCTCTCCCCAGGAATTGCTAGCATTTCTCAAAGTTGTTATTTTGCTTGAAGAATAATGTTTTCTTTTGCATGATATTCAACATCTCAGTCTTTATATTTTACCTAGGGGTATTTCCATTTTCATAATACCCAGGCTCATTCACAAACATAGATGCTCCTCTAATACTTTACCATTTTAAAGTCAAGAAGTAAATCTACTTCACTTGAACTGGAATCTCTAATTCACTCTAATCTCTCTAATCCACACCAATATGTGGGTCAATTCATTGTATATTATATCATAAAGTTACCAAGATTTAAAGAGTCTTAAATTAAAAACACAAAATCATTCTTGTTATTTTCAGTACAACAGCCATTTATTGAGCCATTATATTGGGCCAAGCACTTTGCTAGATGTTGAGATACAAAGATAAAAAGACATAGTTGCTGCCCTAAACATGCTCACCAGCTGATGGAGGAAACAGACATGGAAACATTTAGCTTCTAAGTGTGGTAGGTGCAGAGAGATGCAAAGGTTGTTAGAAAAGCAATCTCTTATTCCAGGTGATAATCTGTTATGCAACCCAATGTATTATTTCAACATTCAGCACAAAATAACAATAATGACTTCTGATATCTTGTGAAGATTGAACAAAGCCTGTATTACCCCCACCCCCTCAAATCACTCTCCTTCAATACCTTTGCCTGTTAGATGTTGCTATATTTTGTCTGGTAACTGTGGTTTTCATTTATTTTATTCTACTTGAAAGACCAATTTTAAGGATCAAGTCCTAAGTTGGATATACATATTTATTTCAGGAGGAAGGTGCTTTTTTTTTTTCTTTTGTGAGGTAGATGCTATTATCAGTACATATCAGGAATGAGGAAATTGACACTCAATGATGAAGACATCAAAAACCACACAGCTGATAAGTGGTAGAGTGGGGCCTTAAGATATAGGAGAGTTCTTAATCATGACACAATTATTTTCCAAACTTTGGTCTTTTGGGTATATCATGATTTCGATATATCTATGTTAACATCTATTATTTATTCAATTGAAAAAAAACAGGTTCCCCTCCTTTGTAGAAAACTTAATCTTAGGCAATAGAATCTGAGTAATCACAATTTTCTGGTGCTAGCTGTGTGTGTGTGTGTGTGTGTGTGTGTGTGTGTGTGTGTGTGTGTGTGTGTATGTATACCCATAAAATGAAATTAATATGTAACTGTTTTGAGACAAACAGAGTCTTTCTCTGTCACCAATGCTTGAGTGCAGTGACATGATTATGGCTCACTGCAGCCTCAACCTCCCAGGTACAAGTGATCATCACACCTCATCATCCCGAGTAGCTGAAACCACAGGCGTATACCTAGCTAATTTTTATTCATTTTTATATTTTAGAGATAGGGTCTCTCTATGTTACTCAGGCTGGTCTCAAACTGCTGAGTTCAAGATATCCTCCCACCTTGGCATCCCAAAGTTCGAGGATTACAGGCATGAGCACTACACCTCCCCTAATACATAATTATTAACATAAAATAATTGATTTATGTATCATCTAAAATAATGTTACATATCACAAATAGTATGCATGCCATACTTTTGGACCCTGCCTTACTCTATACTACTTGTATAGTTAATTTACCATAACTGTATGCAAATTTGGTAGTGGATATATCTGATTAACACTTGGGTAATTAGGTGCTGCATCCTTTTACCTTTTCCAGAAGAGATTAATGTACAGAACAATAAGGACTATCCAACAAAGTGATTACGGCTCAGATATAAGAGAAAGTGATAGGTGACTGGTGAAACAATAGCCAGCAGGGAAATGGCTTATTAAGAAGAAAATTTGAATTAAGGAGAGAATGATTTTCACTGGCAAGTGTCTAAGGGGAGGAAACTTGGATCAAAACACTAAGAAAGTAGGCAGTATTGAAAGACTTGGAGTTTTGTACCAGTGATTGGTTAGTGTTATTCTTATGATCAGTTGTAAAGCAACACGAGTCTTTTGTATTCCAGTGTCATGACTCACTTCACGGAAATGTGTGTAAAATCAGGAGCATCAGTGTTTCTGACACCATTGCCATTTCACATGAGAGACTCCCAGGACCTCAGGTGCTGGCAGCATAGACAAAGAGTAAATAGTCAGCTGGCTGCCTAGTGGTTCCAATGGCCAACAGAACAGTTTGTGTGCGTGAGCAAGCTTGAGTTGTTATCATCTCTGTCTCTCTGGGATAAGGCGATGATTATAGATATTTATGAGGAGTGCATGCTTGAGCTCTGGTGGACTCTATTCAGTTTAAACATGAGTTGTTGCTGTTGTTGTTTTCAATTTGTACCATTAACAACATTTAAGAAAAAATCTTAAGATTAAGGATGAAACCAGAAAGCTTGTGGTGAAACCCAATAAGGCAGTATTACCATTTTGTGCTAATTGGTTTTAACTCGCAATCAAACAGGCCAGATGGCCTCCTCTGGGAAAAAGAGCACTACATTTTAGGGAAATATATGCTTGTCCTTCTTCATAAATATTCGTACTCTTGTTCCTGCCAACATCATCGTTTCTTATTTTCTCTCTTCAATAACAACCCAGATTTCATTTGCATGTTTTAAGAATATGACATAGGTATTAAAATATCAATCTGTGGAAATTTTTTCATTAAGATACTAGCATTATGAACCTGAATTCTGGTGTAGTTTTATAAATTGTGAAAATGTCACTCTTTGTGATATATTCAGGACAATTTAGAAACAAACTCCAGAAACTAACAATATGATATTAAGTTTATTTTTGTGATCTGGAGCCATTTTCAGCAAAACCTCTGGAGTAAGAGCTATGAAATTAAATGTCAGATGTGGAGCTAGTCAACAGGATAAGATGGGGGGGGTCTGGAAAGACTTGAGAATTTAGGAAGAAAGGTGCAGTAGTCTGTAGCATGTGAGTTGGGCTCAAACTGTCAGATTGAGTTGTAAGTTTCCATATGTAGTTCTGTTTGTATGCTGAAAAAATGAGATTAATCTTTAATCATCTAGGGTATCTTCTATTTTATCCCATTTGGTTTGTGTTAAAAACTAATTTTGGCAATATACCATCATCCATTGTATAGGTTCCCTTTATATTTTGCAAATTTTTACTATTACATTTACTATATTCTGTTCAAAACAGCCCAGATGAGATTTACTACTATTTAAATGCCTAGATCACAAATACCAGACTTAAGAGAACATGCATCCATGTTGATTATTAATCTAAAATATTTCTTAAGTATCAACTCTTTCCAAAGCATCAAATAGGATTACACATCAGACTACAAAGAAATCACACTTCCTAGCTTGTAGTATTTGCAATCTAGATCGGCAGACAAGGAATCAGTCCATAAAAAGGCAACCAGTATATACTCTAAAATATAGTCTGTTCTTTTAAAGAATATTTCAAACAAATATATCAGAACTTAGCTAAATGATTTATCACACGTTCTGTGGGGTAAGTTTTAAGTTTATAAACTTATTCCAAAGCGGTTATCATTATTCAAAAGAATCTTTGAGTATCCTGCTTGGTATTGCCTTTAAAGCCTGTGATCCAATTTGGACTTTCTTCAGAGGCCAAAAACATTTCTACTGTGAAGGTGAAATTGATTTTGGGAAACCGTTAAGAGTCATCTGGGGCCAGAACTGGTGGGTAAGAAAGTCAAACAAAAGGAGTAATGCCGTTTTGTGGTTAAATTGAGGTATACCCAGAAATCGATAAGACTGGTTTTCTTGGGTGATGTGGAAGTTGACTTTGAATGAAGTTTTCCTATATGACTTCCCATTTGTTTGCTTCTCCTAATGGTGATATCCTTAGAATAGATGGACAACTTTCTAGCTATCAACAGGCAGTTCCCAATCTGGATACTACGATTTTTAAAGAAATCAGAGTTTCTTCATACAAACAATTGTGGTTTGATCTCCAGAACAGATCATTAAAGTGTGTTTAATCCTGTATCACAGCCAAATAACATTCCTC
This sequence comes from Cebus imitator, assembly GCF_001604975.1. Classification (NCBI taxonomy): domain Eukaryota; kingdom Metazoa; phylum Chordata; class Mammalia; order Primates; family Cebidae; genus Cebus; species Cebus imitator. The sequence goes on from NW_016107504.1 coordinate 2,704,034, forward strand.
CTTCACTGCTTTTGAATTGTGACTTGGCTTTTTTTGGAATATTCAGATAATCCCTGACTTACAATAGTTTAACTTAATATTTTTTTTACTTTACAGTGGTACAAAATTGATACAGATTTAGTAGAAACCATACTTCAAGTAGACATACAACCATTTTGTTTTTCACTTTTAGTACAGTATTCAATAAATTACATGAGATAGTCAACAATTTATTATAAAATAGTCTTTGTGTTAAATGATTTTGCTGTAGGCTAATGAAAGTATTCTGAGCACATTTAAGGCAGGTTTGGCTAAGTTATGGTATTTGGTAGGTTGGATGTATTAAATGAATTTTTTGCTTGTGATATTCTCAACCTACAATTGAGTTTATTGAGAGAGACTCCATTGTATGTCAAGGAGTATTTATCTTTCATCTATCTACATACCTACCTACACACCTAAGTACCTATCTATCTATCTATCATCTAGAAAAAGAAATTGGCTTATGCAATTATGGATGCTAAGTCCAAAGATCTGCAGGGTAAGTCAGCAAGCTGGAGACCCAGGATAGCCGATAATGAAGATCCAGTCTGAAGACCCAGGAAGAGCTGATGTTACACTTTGAGTCCAAAGGTAGAAAAAAAAAAAAAAAAAAAAAAAAAAAAAAAAAAAAAAAAAAACAATGTCTCAGTTCAAAAGCAGTCAGGTAGGAGCAATTATCTCTTACTTGCAAAAGGGTCAACTTTTAGTTCTATTCAGAATTTCAACTGATTTGATGAGGACCACCCTCATTAGGGAGAGCAATCTGTTTCACTCAGTCTATCAATTTGAGTGTTAATATCATCTGAAAACACCTCACAGAAATATCAAGAATAATGTTTGACAAAATATCTGGGCACCCTATGATCCAGTCAATCTGATACATTAAAATTAACAATCACAAGAAGTAACCCTAAGAGAAGTTAAAATAGAGATTTTCAATTTCCTATGAGAGATCAAATTAAAGGCCATATTTGGTGAGACAGTTATAAATTGAATTGAGGGCATAAAAGCCATAAGACAGTGGGATACTAGGGCAAATAATTTTAACACTATACTATGTATAACTGAGTCTTTCCTTTTTATAATTCTGAAAAACTCATTTTACACCACTTCCTCCATCACTTTATCTCAGTTTCTATGCCTGAACATGGGAATCTCCACTCATAAGAGAAAATGAGGTTGGCCATGTCTATTATTACTACTTTTCCCACTTGATGTTCATGGAAATATCAGAAGGAACTGATAAGATTTTTCTTTTTTTTTTTTTTCTTATTGTACTTTAGATTCTGGGGTACAGGTACATTGTTGCATAAGCACATTCATGGCAAGGTGGTTTGCTGCCTCCATCCTCCCGTCACCTATACCTGAAATTTCTCCCCATGTTATCCCTCCCCAGCCTCCCTCCCTCTATCCCGCCCCTAGCCCCCGAACAATGGACCCCAATGTGTTATCCTCTCCTCTCTCTGTCCATGTGTTCTCATTGTTCAACACCTGCCTATGAGTGAGAACATGTGGTGTTTGATTTTCTGTTCTTGTGTCAGTTTGCTGAGGATGATGGTTTCTAGGTTCATCCATGTCCCTACAAAGGACACAAACTCATTGTTTTTTATTGCTGCATAGTATTCCATGGCATATATGTGCCACATTTTCTTTGTCCAGTCTATCTTCATAGTGAAGCTGTTATTCAAGAGTACTTAAGAGCCTATCTCAGAGATATGGATGAATATGAACAGTGTTAAACACTCATTTTAAATACAAATTAACCAAAAGACCATGTGACTCTAGTAATAGAACCACTATTTATTGCTAAAATTACTGCTTAGACTCTCTAGGAACACCTGAATAGATGGAATTCTTTATATTTTCCTATCTGAATCAACATTTAGCTTGACTATAAAATGTCATTATTCATATCATGAAAAGTGTTCTTCAAATAGCTACTCATTGGAGTCTTTCTGTACTCCAGGACCAGGTTTGACTATTGCTTTTAATATTGATTGTGATTTCTAGTGTTAACCACAGTAGAAATAGAATAGACATAGAATAACCACTTGTTTCTTGTACATTTTGCTGTGGTCATTCTTAATTGACTGACTGGCTGCACTTAACTTTCTCTAGTATATTATTATTGGGCATTTGAAAAATATACTTCAGAAGGTACGGTTTATCAGGTATAGAATTTTTAGTAATGTGGAAGCATACAAGAAATAAAACCTGCTCTTAAATTCAGGTTATCATGTTATGGACCAGGCACCATCAGCCAAATTGACAATACAGGACAATTTCTTAGATTTTGTATGGTTTTCAGGCTGTCTAGCGAGTGTTGCAGTAATACGAGCATTGCTGCAACCAAGACAAGACAACCAGGAGGATTCTGCTTATACTTTTCCCTTAACTCTAGCCCAAAAAGAGAACATTAATCTTGGCCTGTCCCCAAATTTTTCTTGCAAGTCTAGGATCTGAGGCTCAGAATCTACAAAGAACACTTATGAATTCTTTGTTTATATGTTGTTCACAAAATTATCTTTGTTGGTTTAATTTAAGTATTATAATGTGTAAAGCCTTTTAATGCCCTTCATGGGTTTTCTCTAACTAGACACAGCATGATTTGTCTCTTGACTGGACCTCAATGTGAGACTTCTCACGGTGATTTGACCACTCACTGAAATGCTCCTCATATCAAGATAGTATAGGCTGGACCAGGATGGGTCTTCTGATCATCCTGTTTTCAATTCACTTATTAAATAAGTTTTATTGTCAGTTTCTACTAATGGCTAACATTTTGCATAATATCTGTTGCAAAGATATGCAATCTGTTTCCAGAAAGTAACCAACACAGGAGTGAGGCTAGAATCACTAAAATATTTGATCTTTGGTATGCACTTCTTCATCAAAGCCTATAGAATAACCTGTATTTCATTATTAGCATTTATATTTGGTTGTAAAGATCCCTAAGTGCTTCTGTGTACCATGTCTTCTGTGCTCTCCACAAAAGGTAGTATTCTTTGAAAATATCAAAGGCAACAGTGATGAATGACATGCACCTAATGCATAAAATCCCACTCCCACATCTATTTGAAGGCAGCCTACTTTTCTTTCATGGACCGACACTATATCAATCTGGACAATTCAGGCTGAAAAAAAACCACATAACAATCCAAGGTAATTCATGTAAAAGCAGAAGCTTTTTGACTAAATTACCCAGGTAATGGTAAGTGCTGGCTGCTATTCTTATTAGTAGTAACACCGTCACTGATAATTTTGTTGTGTTAATTTTAATTCATTACATGCCTAAATATTTTTAGTGACTAGGAACATTTCTTTTGGGAAGCAGATAATTATATTATCCAATTTTATTGGTGTTATTAGTGTCATTAGAAATATGGTGTCCTTAATTCTCAAAGATTATTAAACATTTTTTTCTCTTATCTGTAAGAGGCCAGCCTTCAGATTTCAACATCCTGGAAAGGTAAGTGAACTCTAGAGCTCAGAGGAAATGTTTAGATGGAGCAATGAACAGATGTAACAATTGTTGCTTCCGAAAAAGAGTACAAAATGAAGTGCTTCTCATGATGTCATAATAGTATAGATGTAAGTTAATATTTTTATGTAAAACAATGTAAGAATCAAAAATATGTTATTTAGAGCAAATGCTCCCGAAACTTACGTATTTTAAAGGCCAAAGACTGAACAAGGGGCAACACCCTAAACAAGAACATAATAGCAAATTCATTAATTTATTTTTTCAGATTTTGTTTCTTTTACCCAAGGCAATTGTCTAAGTAAAACTTTCTACTTTGATTAACACTATGAATATCTAAAAGTGTGAGCCTGGTATTTTGGTGTAAAATATAAAACTAGCAATATATAGATGTATTTGAATTTCTATCATACTGCTGGACATCACTCCAATTTTCAGTCAGACTCTAAAACTCAATGTGTCCAGAAAGAAACTGACAACCTGCTGCTCTCTCTCTTCTTCTTCCCACCCACTGATTTTACCTTATTATATTGAGTTCAGATGATCTCCAACTAGTTTATTAGAGCAGAGTTTTGCTTTATTAGAACTTTTGCTAAGACTCCTATTTATTCTTCCCCTACACTGCATATATCAGAGATAAAATCTTGTCTTTATATTGAGATAGCAAGTGAAAAGTATCTTTTGAATCCAGAAGGCAAATATTATGTATATAGCATTCACCTTACCTCAGGATTTGTTTTATTTGCTTTTAGTGGTTTGAAAGGCTAGGGTGTGTGTGTGTGAGCGAGAGAGAGAGAGAGAGAGAGATTGATTTTGAGGGGGATGTTTTGGGGAAATATTTTAAGAATTCCAATATAAGAGTAACTGAACGGAAATTTTTACTTGACACCAGGACCAATGAGCACTAAACAGCTTACCTACGGTTCAGTTTAACTTTCTTTCTCTACTGAACATAGAGCAAACATCACAGGGTCGGGTCTTTGTATACAGAAGCATCACTATAGATAATGTATGAGATAAAATGATAAACAAAATAATATTACAATGGACCCTCTACCTGGGTGCGGCAATGGTTCTGTTACACTGAATGTTTTCTTATGGTGGCATTTTGCCAATAGAAGCCCTTACTTAAAGTGACAAATAATGACATTACCTGTTGAAGGCTAAGCACAATTGTTCATTGCTCTTTTCTTATTTTTTTTTTCATTTCTTACAATTTTATTGAGGAATAACTGAGAAATAAAACATTATATATATTAAAAGTGTACGTTGTGGTGTTTAATATAAATAAACCTTATGTAATAATTACAACCGCCAAGCTAATTAACATATATATCACCTTGCATTGTTACCATTTTTGTGAATCTATTGAGAACACTTAAGATCGACTCTTTTAGCAAGTTTCCAGTGTACAATACAATGTTATTAACTACAGTTATGATGCTGTACATTAGCTTTCTAGTAGAACTTGTTTGTCTTATAACTGAAAATTTGTACCCTTTGAACAACATCACCCAAATTCCTGCACCCCATAGCTCCTGGCAACCACCATTATGTTCTCTGTCCTTCTAAGTTTAACTGTTGGAACTTCCACATCTAAGTGATAATATACAATAATTACCTTTCTGTATCTGGCTATTTCATTAAACTTAATGTTATCCAGGTTCATCTGTTTTGGCACAAGTGGCAGAATATTTTTTTATAGGCTGAATAATATTTCAGCATATATACATATATATGTATATATATATATATGTGTGTGTGTGTGTGTGTGTACACACACACAAACACACACACACAGCATTTTTTTATTTGTAGATGAAAACTTAGGTTGTTTTCATGTCCTGGCTATTTCAAATGATGCTGCAATTAACATGAGAGTGTGGATATCTCTTTGAGACACTGATTTCATTTCCTTCAGCTATACATCAAGAAGTGTGATGCTAGACACATTTTCGTAAATCATTTTAAGGACATCAAATATACCTCTTTTCTCAAACCACCAACAATTTTCAGAGATTTTCCCTTTTTTGAGGTCTGAAAGTCCTGCGCCTGAAGTTTTCTCAGGGCAGGAAAATAGTTATATGGATATTATCCCAGTGATTATTTCTAAAAGTGACTTTTTTTGTGGTTAAAATATTACTTATTTCTATGTATAGTGTAACCCTCTATGTGTGAATTCATCTTTCAGTCTTTAGTTCCTTCCTATTTAAGATAAACTTTAACCTCCATCATGAGTGTACATTTATGATATTTATGTTCTATGGTGTAACGTATATTTTTATGTCTTAAATAGGTATAGAGGCAGAAAACTAGAGAAAAAGACTAGTTATTTTAAGCAGATTTTAAAGTTGAAAATACAAAGCTTTCCAGGATTAGATTAATAATTAACCCACATGTTAATGTTCTGGTTTGGTTCAATTTTAATTTTTAAAGTTTTCTTTCATCTTTACTTTTTATGTATCAACACAGCTAAGAGATTGTGATTGAAAAGAAAATATCCCTATAAAGATGTTTTAAGACTAATGTTTTAAAAATACAGAATCCACATAAGTTTCAGATTAAAATAAACATGAAAGATTAACTCAGGGTATCTCATTGTGTAACTTCTTATCTCTCAATGTATAATATTTGAATAATTTGAGTTCTACTTTGCACTTGATTTGACAATGCAAATCTCAACATTCCAAATATTTTCCTCATGACACAGGCCATTATGGAGAAAAAACTTCTATATGGCTATCTCATATCATAGTGATGTTTTTATCTGCAGTGTAGTAATAGAGTCTCCTGAGATTTATATCAGTAATACCAAATGTGATGGTAGAGGACGGTTAATGTTTTGATAATCTTTTTGAATCGTTGTTGACAATTTAGACAAATCATCAACATCATTAGTATACAAAATGTGACTAAAAATAGGAAAAGGGAAAAGTGAGTTATTTTCAGTTTAATTTGGGACTTTGGGCCCTAAATGCCAATGTAGTAATTTATTAGTAAAAGTTATATCAAAATCTTTTGAAAATAATTAAAAGCAAATTATATGCATGTGGCCAGTAAACTCGGAGGTTAGATTCATTATTTCTAATAAAATGGATGGTTTATGGACAAAATCTGTTGAGTTTTGTATTCTCTAATTTAATCAGCATAAACTTCAACTCTGCAAAATTATATGGTCAAAAATGTCATTAAAAAGTCGTGAAATTGCATAAATCTACACTGTGTATAATAGTGTGTGTCTCATAACTTCAATTTAAAGTGCTTCAAACTGACTTCTTAGTTTTATCATCAAATTGACATCACAGGGAAAAACACTGTACCAAAATGTAGAGAAATAGTCAGACAAATACAGAGAATCACCATTTACTGAAGCAGAAATTCACCAGCAGAAAACGCCACAGGAACATGGGTCTGCGTAAGTAAACTGAAATGTAATTGATGAATTCCTGGAGGCCAAGTGTAGACAAATTTGAGTTTAAAACTCCAGGGGCACCCAATGATAAAAAGACGTCTATGCTTTTGTGAGTTTATCTCTGGGAAATCCACTAGGTCCTCATAGAGATTATCAAAGAAAAAAATCTCATTATGCTACTAACAAAAATAAAAGGACATGAACAATTTTAGAATATCCAGAGAATTCTGTTATCCTTAATAAGCCCAACCCTCTGGATAAGCTATTTTAGCAGAGTCTACTCTGCCAGAGTTTTATCAAAGCCTAATATATTAGGGGAAAGGAAAATATTTTACCCCAGACAACTGTTTCCTTGCATGTGAAGGAAGGTAAACACCTAACTGCAGCACCCTACAGACATCTTATCTGGCCTAAAAGGATAAGGATTGAGAAGAATTGGTAAATTTTATAGTCTAAGCATACAGGATCACCAAAAGACTGAGATCTTATCATAGGACTATAGGATGCTTCCCATGTCTTCACACCTTGCCACTATATCAATAAAGACCTGTTTATTGCAGTTCCTTTTGCCCTGTATATCATGTCTATCTTTTAAAAAATATTATCAGTCATGCTAACAGTCCTGGCTAACAGTCATGCAAAATACACAGTTTGAAGAGCTTGATCAGGAATTGGAATGAGGTATATGGAATAAATGTTGCAATTATTAGCCCAGAATTTTTGTAACTATAATATGTTAAGAAAATTAACAAAAGACAGCATGAAAGAACAGATGGATAACATAAGCAGAGAGATAGAAATTATAAGAAAAAAATTAAAATGCCAGAAATAAAAAATATTGTAACAGAAATAAACAATGCCTATGATGGGATCCTTAGTGAACTGGACATGACAGAGGAAGAACCTCTAAGCTGGAAGTTGCAACAATAGAAATTTACAAAGCTGAAAAGAAAGGGTAAGAAGATGAAAAAAAGAGCAACATATCCAAGAAATATGAGAAAACTACAAAAGATATAACACATATGTAATGAAAATAAAAGAAGGATGAAAGGAGAGAGAAAGAAATAGAAAAGCAATATTTGCAACAAAAATGATTCCGAATTTCTTCCAAATTAATAACAGGCATAAGACTACAGTTCTCTAAAGCTCAAGCAACACCAAGAAGAACAAATGCAAAACAACGACACCTAGGAAGACCATATTCAAATTGCAGAAGATGAAGAATAAAAAATTCTGAAAGAAGCCCAAGATTAAAAATATTTTACCTTCGTGTCAGCAAATATATGAATTACATCTTACTTCTCTTCAGAAACTATGCAAACAAGAGAAAAGTGGAGTGAAATATCTGAAGCTTTTGGAGAAAAGTTTAATCAAATTAGAATTCAATTTCCTGTAAAATTATCCTGTAAAATGAAGAGAAAGTAAATACTTTCTCAGACAATCAAAAAATTGAGGAAACTAGTTACCAGTAGAGTTGACTTCTAAGGATTGTTGAAAGAAGTTCTTCACAGAGAAGGAAACTGATATAGGTCAGAAACTCAGAGCTACATGAAGAATTGGAGAATGGGTAAATGAAAGTAAAATAAAACTTTAATTTTTTCTTATTCCTAACAGACCTAACATATAAGATTTTAATTAACATTTTAATAGCAGCTATTTATTCAATTGTGTATAATTATATATATTTATATGCTTATATATAAATGAAATAAGTGACAGCAATAATACAAGGGATGAGAGAGGTATTAGGAATGCTTTGTTATATGGTAATTGTACTACCTCTGAAGTGCTATAGTGTTAATTGAAAGTGAACTTTAATTAGTTGTAAATGTAAATCACAAGTGCTAGTGTAACCAGTGAAAAAAGTTTTTTTTTTTTT
>NW_016107504.1:2713723-2718666 GCF_001604975.1 Cebus imitator
AAAAAAAAAAAAAAAAAGAAAAATATTCTGGGGATAGGTGTTGACAGTTGGATTTATGAGTTAATCACTGATTTTCTTCAGAAGTGAAAGACAGTGGGGGATGTACTTTCAAAAATAGAGAGTTTTAAGGCAGGATTTGAAAAGTGGAAGAGAGGAAGCTGGTTAGATAGATGCACAAAGGTTGAGCAAAAGATCAGGATTAAAATCTCCCAAATAACAGTGTCATCCTAAAGTAACAAAGGAGAATGGCAGTGTGAGTTTCTCGAGTCTCTTTGAACTTATGACAGAATCAGCTTCCCCTTAAACTCTAATGCTAGAACTTCCCCATAGAGAAAATGGAGGCTGATGAGTGCCTTCGGCTCACAGCCCTGGACTGCATGTGTCACATTTGGGGCCAATCCTGGTGGGAGGAAAAAAAATAAGAGATGGAAGCAAAATGATGGGACGGTGAGCTTTTTAGATAAAGATAATGCGATTCCATTCTTGACAGCAAGCAATTTCAGATCAGTGCAGAGGTCTGAAGAGGGAATGTGTAAAGTGACCATGGTAATAAGAATGAAGAATTTTAACAGAAACATTTTGAGACATTTCAGATAGAGAACATGGATTGGATATGAAGGAGAAAAAACACAATAACAAATAAAAAACTAAAATGTAGATAATGGCTTTAGTTGTTTAGACAAAGAAGCAATGGAGGACAAGGAAACCGTGAAGGAAAATATTTAGATTTTGCAATGTCTTAAATCTTAGTTATACTTTAATTGTCCTTTATTGATAATAGAACAGGATGAGGTTTCTTAGGACTTCTCACCCTTTCTCCCCAACCCAAGGAGAATTTAAGGTAGAAATTCTGAACCTGGGGCACATGAAATTTTCAAAAGTGCCCATCAGGAGACCCATAAATTTGTAAGGAAAATATTAAGTGCCATCAAGGCTGAGAGAAAAAAAAAAAGAAAAAGGAAAATATTTATATGTTCATTTTCACTAATCTCTAACTGAAATATAACACTTCCTTTAATTAAGAATGTAGGCAACAAAGTGCAGCAGAATTAACCATGTGTGTAATTTGTTTCCAGTAATAATAATAGATATTTGTGTATTGTAGTTTTCATAGATATTTTGGAATATAGTTCATATTCATCACTATTTTGAAATTATATAATTATTAGACTTGTCCCTGTATCTTATTTAATGTATTAACAAATACATATATTAATCATAAGTGTGTTTTTATTAATTTTAAACTTTATTTCAATGTAATTGGGGCATGACAACATGAATAGTTCCACTGAATCTCTCTCCAATTAAAATGGCCAATAAACATATGAAAAAAAGTTCATCATCACTTGTCATTAGAGAAATGCAAATCAAAACCACAATGAGATACCATCTCACACCAGTTTAAATGACGATCATTAAAAAGTCAGGAAACAACAGATGCTGGAGAGGATATGGAGAAATAGGAACACTTTTACACTGTTGGCGGGAGTGTAAATTAGTGCACCGAATGTGGAAGACAGTGTGGCAATTCCTCAAGGATCTAGACCTAGAAATACCATTTGACCCAGCAATCCCATTACTGGATATATACCCAAAGGATTATAAATTGTTCTATTATAAAGACACATGCACACGTGCATTCATTGCGGCACTGTTCACAATAGCAAAGACTTGGAACCAACCCAGATGTCCATCAATGATAGACTGGATAAAGAAAATGTGGCACATATACACCATGGAGTACTATGAAGCCATAAAAAATGATAAGTTTATGTCCTTTGCAGGGACATGCATGAAGCTGGAAACCATCATTCTCAGCAAACTAACACAAGAACATAAAACCAAGCACCGCATGTTCTCACTCATAAATGGGAGTTGAACAACAAGAACACGTGGACACAGAGAGGGGAACATCACACACTTCCTAATGAGAAATATCAAAGATTTAATACTATGGAGTCAGAAAATGGACTTCACTAAACTCTTTAAGGGAAGGTAGCAACAAGAGTTGCTACAGTATCTTACCTAAAATGTTTAGTTTCCAATAAAAAATTATGAGGCATGCAAATAAGTAGGAAAATATGATCCATGTGTCAGAAAAAAGGAGGTGACACAAACTGCCTGTAAGAGTGACTACATGTTAAACTAATAGGAAAATATTTCAAAGTAGTGATTATAAATATATTCTTTTGATTTGATTTCTAAATCAAAAGAAATCCTAATAATAGTCTAAACAATAGATTTAATCTGCCAAAATAAAGTAATTGAAAACTTCAAAATTCAAGATAGATCAATAGAGATAATGCAAGCCAAAGAACAAGAGAAGAGTGGAGGAAAATAAACAAAACTTCAGAGAAACATGAGATACAATGAAGCGCATCAACATACACATAAAAGGAATGCCAGAAGAAGAGAGAGAAGCAGAAAAGTATTTGAAAAAATTATGGCTGAAAACTTCTCAAATTTATTAAAATGTAATAACCTACACATTCAGAAAACTTGATGATCTCAAAGTAGGATAAATGCCAAAAGACCCACAAACAGATATATCCTAGTAAAAGTGCTGAAAGTCAAAGCAAGGAGAAAATATTGAAACAGCAAGAGGAAAACAACACATCACTTATAAAAAGTACCCCAATAAGATTAACAGCTGACTTACTGTCAGAAACAGTGGAGGCCTGAAGGTAGTAGGTTAACATACTCAAAGTACTCAAAGAAAAACAACTGTCTACCAAGATTCCAATATTCAACAAAGCTGTTATTCAAAACTGAATATTAAATACTTTACCAGATAAAAAAAACTGAGAGAATTTCTGCCAAGAGAATTGCCTTATGAGAAATACTAAAGGAAAAAAAGCTTTTTTTCTTTCATAAGAAAACATATTAAAGGCTGAAATACCTCAGGTCAAAGGAACTGATTCCAGATAGTTCTCAGAATCCACATGAGCTAACAAAGAATGCCAGTATAGTTAATTATGTAATTATAAAAGATGCTATTAATATATTTCTTTCTCTTTTCTTCTTTTAACTGATTTTTAAAGCAGTTGTTTAAAATAATATGTATGAAATGTTTTGTTGGGCCTATAACATGCAAAAATGTAATATTTATATAATATATTTACCAATAACAGCACAGTGGGGGAGAGTGAGGAAAACAGCTATGATAGGCTAAGGAAATGACAATAGATGGTAAAGCAATAATTATAGCAATGTGTGGTTTAATTTGTGTCATTGATAGATGTGATAACAATAACAGACATGGTAGCAATAATACCATAAGAGCTATATGGGTATAAATTTATATATAATTTATATATTGAATTTATGAATATATTATATTTATAAATTTTATAATACAATTGATAATATAACATATTAAATTTATATATAATATATATATAATTAGAATCAAGCCAGCATAAATATGAAACTGATTCTGATAACTTAAAATGTATATGGCAAACCCTAGAGCAATGATGAAAACAATATAAAAATAGTAATACTATAATCTATGAAATTAAAATGCTACACGTACATAAAATTACTCAATGAAAAGTATGCAGTAAAGTCAGAATAGAAGGGAAAAAAGTCATAAGGCAAAAAATAAGATGGCAGATGTAAAGCAATAGCAACAATAACATTAAGTGTAAATAGATTGAACAATCTAATGAAAAGGCAGACTTTGTCTAATTGGATTTATAAAAAAACATGACCCAACTGTATGGTGTCTACATGAACTCACTTTCGATTCAAAGGTAAAATAGATTGAAAGTAATTTATGGAAAAGATATATAATGCAAATAGTCACCAAAGGAAAACTAGAGTGGCTATACTAATATCACAAAAAAATAGACTTTCAAACAAAAAATATTATTAGAGATAAACAGTGGCATTTTATATTGAAAAATGTTTCAATTAGTAACACATAATAATTATAAACATATACACACTGAATAACAGCATAAAGATACATAAAACAAAAACTGACAGAAATGAAGGGGAAAATTGACAATTTAACAATAGTTAGGGACTCCAATATTATATCAACTTGTATCAGCATTATACTGGAGGTTCTAGCTAGGGCAATTAGGCAAGAAAAAGAAAAGGCATTCAGATTGGAAAGGAAGAGGTAAAATTAGGTTTATTCACAAGTTATGTAATCTTGTATATAGAAAATTTTAAGGAATCCACTAAACTATTAGAAACTAAAAATGAGTTCATCAAGTTTGCAGGATACCAGATTAATACATAAAAATCAATTGTACATCTATATGTCTGCAATAAACAATGCAAAAACAAAATTAAAAAGCATTTTTTCACAATATTATCCAAAAGAATGAAATACGAATTAACAAATGTAGTGCAAAACTCATGATCTGAAAACCACTAAGTATTGTTGAAAGAGTTTTTTTTAAGATAATTATAGACGATCTAAATAAATGAAAAAATATCCAATGATAGACAGATTCAATGTGTACTCTATCAAAAGCCCAACTGAATTCTTTTTGAAACTGAAAAGCTGATTCTAAACTGTTTCAACCAACCAGAATAGCAAAAACTATTCTGAACAGGAAGAATAAAGTAGGATTCTACTTCCTAATTTAAAATTTACTATATAGCATTATATAGTATAAATATTTATAGTATATAGTATACTATATACTATATAAATATATAGTATAAAAATTTACAATATAGCATTATATTTAAATTCACTTTCTAATTTAAAAATTTACTATATAGCATTAGCAATAAAGACAATGTTGTACTAAAACAAAAATAGAGACATAGATTAATGGAATAGACATGAGTGTTTTGAAATAAGCCCATGCATGTATGGTGAACTGATTTCTGGCAAGGATGCCAAGATTATACAGTAGCAAAAGAATAATCTGGCTGAGCACAGTGGCTCATGCCTATAATCCCAGCAATTTAGAAGGCCA
>NW_016107504.1:2718766-2725365 GCF_001604975.1 Cebus imitator
ATACAAAATTTGCAGAGTGTGATGTCCCATGCCTGTAATCCCAGTTACTCAGCAGGCTGAGAAAGGAGAATTGCTGTGGCCCAGGAGATGAAGGTTGCAGTGAGCCAAGATTGCCCCACTGCATTCCTGCTTAGGCAACATAGCAAGATTCTATCTCTCAAAAAAGAAATAATAATAATAATTACAAAAGAATAATCTTTTCCATCTTGAGTTAATTTTTTGTATAAGGTGTAAGGAAGGGGCCCAGTTTCAGTTGTCTGCATATGGCTAGCCAGTTTTTGCAACACCATTTATTAAATAGGGAATCCTTACCCCATTACTTATTTTTGTCAGGTTTGTCAAGGATCAGATGAGTGTAAATGTGTGGCATTATTTCTGAGGCCTCTGTTCTGTTCCATTGGTCTATATATCTGTTTTGGTACCACTACTATGCTGTTTTGGTTACTGTAGCCTTGTAGTATAGTTTGAAGTCAACGTAGCATAACTCCAGCTTTGTTCTTTTTGCTTAGGATTGTCTTGGCAATATGAGCTCTTAAAAATTAATTCAAGATGGATTAAAGACTTATATGTAAAATTTAAAACCATAAAAACTCTAGAAGAAAACTAGGCAATACCATTCAGGACATAGGCATGAGCAAGGACTTCATGACTAAAACACCAAAAGCAATGGCAACAAAAGCAAAAATTGGCAAATGGGTTCTGATTCAACTAAAGAGCTTCTGCACAGCAAAAGAAACTACCATCAGAGCATCAGAGTGAACAGTAAACCTACAGAATGGGAGAAAATGTTTGCATTCTATTCATCCGACAAAGGGCTAATATCCAGAATCTACAAGGAACTTAAACAAATTTATAAGAAAAAAACAACCCCTTCAAAAAGTGGGCAAAGAATATGAACAGACAGTTCTCAAAAGAAGACATTTATGCAGCCAACAAATATATGAAAAATAACTCATCAACACTGGTGATTAGAGAAATGCAAATCAAAACCACAATGAAATACCATCTCACATCAGTTAAAATGGCAATCATTAAAAAGTCAGGAAACAACAGATCCTGGAGAGAATGTGAAGAAGTAGGCCGGCTTTTACACTGTTGGTGGGAGTATAAATTAGTTCACCCATTGTGGAATACAGTGTGGCAATTCTTTAAGGATCTAGAACCAGAAATACCATTTGACCCAGCAATCCCATTACTGGGTATATACCCAAAGAATTATAAATCATTCTATTATAAAGACACATACACACACGTTTATTGCAACACTATTCACATTATCGAAGACATGGAATCAACCCAAATGCCCATAAATAACAGACTGGATAAAGAAAATGTAATACATATACACCATGGAATGCTATGCAGCCATAAAAAAGTATTAGTAAAGTACTTTTAAACATGCTGTGATGCTAGCATTGCCATGATACCAAAACCAGAAAAACATACAACAACAAAAACAAAAACTAAAGGCCAATATTCCTGATTAATATAGATGCAAAAAATCTAAACAAAATATTAGCAGACATAATTCAACAGCACAGTAAAAATATTATTCACTATGATCAAGTGTGATTCAGGCATAAAAGGATGGTTTAACATAAAAAAACAAACATGATGCACCACATTAAGAAAAATAAGGACAAAAATGGTATGATTATTTTGATCAATACAGAAAAATATTTGACAAAATCTAACATCCCTTCATGATATAAACAATCAAAAAATTAAGTAGCAGGTACATACCCGAACACAATAAAGGCTATATCTGACAAACTAATAGCTTAAGGGAAAAAATTGAACATTTTATTTATCGAATATCTGGAAGAAGACAAAAATGCTAATTTTCACCCATGCTATTCAACATAGTACTATTGGAAGTCCTGGCTAAAGCAATTGAGTAAGAGAAAGAAGTAAAATGTATCAAAATGAAAAAGGAGGCAGGCACTCAAATTGTCCCTATTTGGAGACAACATGGTCTTATACATATAAAACCATAAAGACCACATTAAAAAAATGGTCAGATCTAATAAATTCACTAAAGTTGCTGGATATAAATTCAATATACAAAATTCACTGGAATTTATAAACACTACTAATGAACAATCAAAAAAAGAGAAATTAAGAAAACTATCCCAGCCAGGTATGGTGGCTCACACCTGTAATCTCAGCACTTTGAGGGGCCAAGGCAGGCAGATCACCTGAGGTAAGGAGTTCGAGACCAGCCTGGCCAATGTGATGAAACCCCATCTCTACTAAAAATGCAAAAGTGAGCCAGGCATGGTAACGGATGCCTGCAGTCTCAGCTACTCAGGAGGCTGAGGGAGGAGAAAAGCTTGAACCCTGTAGGTAGAGGTTGCAGTGAGCCAGGATCATGCCACTGCACTTCAGCCTGGGTAACAGAGCAAGACTCTGTCTTAAAAAAAAAAAAAAAAAAAAAAAAAAAAAAGAGGGGAGTCCCAAGATGGCTGAATAAGAGGCAGCTCCAGAATGCAGCTCCCAGCAAGAGAGACGCAGAAGCTGAGTGGTCTCCACAATTCCAAACAAGGTACCAGTTTCATTTTGTGGGTCTGGTTGGACAGTGGGTATAAACCAAATAGGGCAAGTTGAGGCAAGGTGGGGCACTGCCCCACCCAGGAGGTACATGCAACTGACTAGAGGACCAGGGTATCTCCCGCTCTGGGACTTCAGTTTGGATACAGTGCTCCAACCAAGTCCTCTACAACCCACAGAACAGGAGATCTTTGCCAGGCTGAAAATCCTCTGCAATTCCTTAACAGGGCTGAACAGCAACTTCGGCCGGTGCCAGGGCTGTTGCAGCAAGAAAGCCAGAAAGCCAGCAGGATGAAGCTGAAAAGCAGGGAAACAGACCATACGGCAAGGTGGGTCTCTCCCCCACAAAGACTAGCAGGCTAAAAAACTCTCACTTCAAAGTTTTGCAGCCAGAACACCAGTTAGAGAGCGACCAGGAACTATTAAGCTCAGCGGAGGGAAAGGCAACTGCCATTGCAGAAACCGGCCTAATTTTCCTGAATAAATAAAAGATGCAGGAAAAATATGCAACAGCCCAAATGAATCTGTGGCATCCCAGTAGTACCTCTGCAGGCATACAAAGGAAAGACTGCATCCCCAAGCAGCTACCTGAGATCAGAGTTAGATAAATCCAACAAAATGGGAGAAAACCAGAGCAAAAAGGATGAAACCTTCAAAAACCAGAATGCCTCTCCCCCACCAGGAAATCACAACTCCTCACCAGCAAGAGAACAGAGCAGGATGGAGAACAAATTTGATGAATGGACAGAAGTAGACTTCAGAAGGTGGGTAATAACAAACTTCTCTGAGCTAAAGGAACACGTTCTAACACAATGCAAAGAAACTAAAAACCTTGAAAAAATGTTAGATGAAATGCTAACTAGAATAACCAGCTTAGAGAAGAACATAAATGACTTGATGGAGCCAAAAAATGCAGCACAAGAACTTCATGAAGTATACACAAGTTTCAATAGCCAAATCGACCAAGTAGAAGAAAGGATATCAGAGATTGAAGATAAACTCAATGAAATAAAATGAGAAGGCAAGATTAGAGAAAAAAGAGTGAAAAGAAATGAACAAAGCCTCCAAGAAATATGGGATAATATGAAAAGACCTAATCTACGCTTGATCAGTGTACTGGAAGATGACAGGGAGAATGAATCCAAGCTGGAAAACACTCTTCAGGTTATTACTATCCAGGATAACTTCCCCAACCTAGCAAAGCAGGCCAACATTCAAATACAGGAAATACAGAGAACACCACAAAGATGTTCCTCAAGAAGAGCAACCCCAATGCACATAATTGTCAGATTCACCAGGGTTGAAACAAAGGAAAAAATGCTAAGGGCAGCCAGAGAGAAAGGTTGGGGCACCCACAAAGGGAAGCACATCAGACTCACAGAGTATCTATGGGCAGAAACCCCACAAGCCAGAAGAGAGTGGGGGCCAATATTCAACATCCTCAAAGAAAAGAACTTTCAACCCAGAATTTCATATCCAGTCAAACTAGGCTTTATAAGTGAAGGAGAAATAAAATCCTTTAGGGACAAGCAAATGCTAAGATGTCATCACTACCAATCCTGCCCTACAAGAGCTTCCTAAGGAGGCACTAAACACAAAAAGGAAAAAGCAGTACCAGCCACTGCAAAAAAGAACCAAATGGTAAAGAACAACAACACAATGAAGAAATTGCACCAACCAAAGGGCAAAACAACCAACCAGTAACAAAATGGCAGGATCAAATTCACACATAACAATATTAACATTAAATGTAAATGGACTAAATGCCCCAATCGAAAGATACAGACTGGCAAATTGGATAAAAAACCGAGAACCATTGATGTGCTATATTCAGGAGACCTGTCTCACATGCAAAGACACACGTATACTCAAAATAAAGGGATAGAAGAAGATTTACCAAGCAAATGGAGAGAAAAAAAGCAGGGATGACAATCCTAATCTACGTTAAAACAGACTTTAAACCAACAAAAATCAAAAGAGGCAAGGACATTACATAATAGTAAAAGGATCAATACAACAAGAAGAGCTAACTATCCTAAATATATATGCACCTAATACAGGAGCACCCAGATACATAAAGCAAGTTCTTAATGACCTACAAAAAGACTTAGACTCTCACACAATAATAGTGGGAGACTTTAACACTCCACTGTCAATATTAGATTGAGACAGAAAATCAACAAGGAAATCCAGGAATTGAATGCAGGTCTGGACCAAGAGAACCTAATAGACATTTACAGAACCCTCCACCCCAAATCCACAGAATATACATTCTTCTCAGCACCACATCACACTTACTCTAAAACTGACCACATAATTGGAAGTAAGTCACTCCTCAGCAAATGCAAAAGAACAGAAATATTAATAAACAGTCTCTCAGTCCACAGTGCAATCAAACTAGAACTCAGGATTAAGAAACTAACTCAAAACTGCACAACTTCATGGAAACTGAACAACTGGCTCCTGAATGTAACTGGATAAACAATGAAATGAAGACAGAAATAAAGAAGTTCTTCAAAACCAATAATAACAAAGACATAGTGTGTACCAGAATCTCTGGGACACATTTAAAGCAGTGTCTCAAGGGAAATTCATAGCAATAAATGCCCACATGAGGAGCAAGGAAAGATCTAAAATTGATACCCTATCTTCAAAAGTGAAAGAGCTAGAGAAGCAAGATCAAAAAAACTCAAAAGCTAGCAAAAGACAAAAAATAACTAAGATCAGAGCAGAACTGAAGGAGATAGAGGCACAAAAAAACTCTTCAAAAAATCAGCAAATCCAGAACCTGTTTTTTTGAAATGATCAATAAAATAGATAGACCACTAGCCAGACTAATAACAAAGAAAAGAGAGAAGAATCAAATAGATGCAATAAAAAACGATAAAGGGGACATCACCACTGATTACACAGAAATATGAACTACCAGCAAAGATTACTACAAACAACTCTATGCACACAAACCAGTAAATCAGGAAGAAATGAATAAATTACTGGACACTTGCACTCTCCCAAGAATAAACCAGGAAGAAGTTGCAACCCTGAATAGACCAATAATAGGAGCTGAAGTTGAGGCAGGAATTAATAGCCTACCAACCAAAAAAAGTCCAGGTCCAGATGGGTTCACAGCTGAATTCTACCAGGTGTACAAAGAGGAGCTGGCATCATTCCTTCTGAAACTATTTCAAACAATACAAAAAGAGGGAATCCTCCCTAACTCATTCTATGAGACCAACATCATCCTAATACCAAACCCAGGCAGGGACTCAACAATAAAAGAAAACTTCAGGCCAATATGCATGATGAACATAGATGCAAAAATCTTCAATAAAATACTGGCAACCCAAATACAACAGCAAACCAAAAAGCTTATTAATCACGACCACGTAGGCTTCATCCTGGGGATACAAGGCTGGTTCAACATACACAAGTCTATAAATGTAATCCATCACGTAAACAGAACCAAAGACAAAAACCACATGATTATCTCAATAGATGCAGAGAAGGTCTTCGACAAAATTCAACAGCCTTCATGCTAAAAACCCTCAATAAACTAGGTATGGATGGAACATATCACAAAATAATAAAAGCTATTTACGACAAACTCACAGCCAATATCATACTGAACGGGCAAAAACTGGAAGCATTCCCTCTGACATCTGGCACAAGACAAGGATGCCCTCTCTCACCACTCCTATTCAATATAGTATTGGAATTTCTAGCCAGAGCAGTCAGGCAAGAAAATGAAATAAAAGGTATTCAATTAGGAAAAGAGGAAGTCAAATTGTCTCTATTTGCAGATAACATGATTGAATATTTAGAAGACCCTATCATCTCAGCCCAAAATGTCCTTAAGCTGATAAGCAACTTCAGCAAAGTCTCAGCACACAAAATCAATGTGCGGAAATCACAAGCATTCCTATATACCAACAACAGACAAACAGCCAAATCAAAAGTGAACTCCCATTCACAATTGCTACAAAGAGAATAAAATACCTACGAATACAACTAACAAAGGAAGTAAAGGACCTCTTCAAGGAGAACTACAA
>NW_016107504.1:2726432-2735096 GCF_001604975.1 Cebus imitator
ATTCCTCAAGGACCTAGAAATAGAATTCCATTTGACCCAGCAATCCCATTACTGGGTATATATCCAAAGTATTATAAATCTTTCTATTATGAAGACACATGCACATGTATGTTCATTGTAGCACTGTTCACAATAGCAAAGACTTGGAACCAACCCAAATGTCCATCAACGATAGATTGGATAAAGAAAATGTGGCACATATACACTATGGAATACTACACAGCCATAAAAAACGATGAGTTTTTGTCCTTCATAGGGACATGGATGAATCCGGAAACCATCATTCTCAGCAAACTGACACAAGAACAGAAAACCAAACACCGCATGTTCCCACTTATAGGCAGATGTTGAACAATGAGAACACATGGGCAGAGGGAGGGGAGCATCACACACTGTGGTCAGTTGGCGGGGGGCTAGGGGAGGAAAAGCAGGGAGTGGGGAGGGATAACGTGGGGAGAAATACCAGATATAGGTGATGAGGGTATGAAGGCAGCAAACCACCTTGCTATGTATGTACCTATGCAGTAATCCTGCATTATCGGCACATGTATCACAGAACCTAAAGTACAATAAAAATAATAATCAGGGCACCATCTTCATGCAATAAATGCAAATTTCAATTAAAAAGAAAAGAAAAAATTATGGCATTCACAATAGCAACAAATATAATAAAATGTTTAGGAATAAATTTAACTAAAGAGGTGAAAGACTTGTATTCTTAAAATATACATAATTTTAAATTTTCCTCAATATAAAGAAAGATGTCAATTCACAAATTAATCATTACAGTTAATATGACCCAAATTATAATTACAACAGGGTTTTCTGTAGAAATTGACAAGCTGATCTAAAGTTTGTATGAATTTAAAATAACTTAGATTAGTCAAAACAAGTATAGAAGAACAAAATTGAAGGATTATGCTGATTTCAAAACTTATAAGTTATTATAACTATGAAAGTATGGTGTTGCCATAAAAGTTGACAAATTGATCAATGGAATAGAATGGAAAGTACAGAAATAGATCTCCATGTATGGTCAATTGATTTTTATCATAGGTGACAAGGTAATTTTTAACATTAAAATGTTAATATTTTACATATTCATGGGATACAGGTAATAGTTTGTTACATGCCCAGAATGTGTAATGATCAAGTCAGGGTAGTTGGCATATCCATCATACTGAGTACTTACCATTCCTGTGCTTCGGAAACATATTAAGTCCTCTCTTCCAACTACCTTAAAAATTATAATACATTGTTTCTAACTGTTCTAACCCTACTTGCTATTGAATATTAGAATTTATTTCTTCTATCTAACTGCATGTTTTTACCCATTAACCAACCTCTCTTCATTCCGCCTTCCCACCCACACAGCCTTCCCATCCTCTGGTATCTATCATTCTACCCTCAACTTTATTAGCTCTTATATATAAGTGACAATATGTGGTATTTTCCATTCTGTGTCTGGCTTTTGTCACTTAACATAATGACCTCCAACTCCATCTGTGTTGCTACAAATGACAGGATTTCATTCTTTTTATGGCCTATTAGTATTCCATTGTGTATATATGCCACATGTCTTGTACTCATTTGTCTACTGATGGACATTTAGGTTGATTCCACATCTTTGCAATTGTGAATAGTGCTGTGATAAATATGTGAGTGCAGTTATACCCTTGATACACTGATTTCCTTTTCTTTGGATATGTGCCCAGTAGTGGGATTACTAGATTATGCAGTAGTTCAATTTTTAGTTTATTGAAAAGCTCTATACTGTTTTCCATAGTGGTTATGTTATACTAATTTACATTCCCACAACAGTATATAAGTCCCCTTTTCTCCACATCCTCTCCAGTGTCTTTTATTTTTGTCTTTTTAGTAAAAACCATTCTACTTGAGGTAAGATAATAGCTCACTGTGGTTTTGAGTTGCAGTTCTCTGATGATTTGTGATGCTGAGCATTGTTTTTCATGTGCCTCTTGACCATTTGTATGTCTTGTTTTGAGAAATTTATGTTTTTGACACTTTTGTTGAAAATCAGTTGGATGTAAATACATGTATTTATTTTTGGATTCTGTTCCATTGGTCTGTGTGTCTATTGTTATATGAATATAATGATGTTTTGGTTACTACAGCCTTGTAATATATTTTGAAGGTAGTAAGATACCTCCAGCCTTTTTTTCTCTTTTTTTTTTTTTTTTTTTTTTTTTTTTTTTTTCTCAGAATTGCATTAGGTAGTCTGGCTGTTTTATGGTTCCACACACTAGGTATTTTGGCTCCTTTTTTGTTCCATTTCTGTGAAAAATGACATTGACATCTTAAAAGGGATTGCACTGAATCTGTAGATGGCTTTGAGTATTATGGTCATTTTAATGAAGTTAATTATTCTGATCCATGAGCATGGGATATCTTTCTATTTGTTTATGTCCTCTTCAGTTTCCTTCCTCAGAGACTTGCAGTTTTCCTTGTAGTAGTTTTTCACCTCTTTGGTTAATTTATTCCTACATATTTTATTTTTCTCTAGCCATTGTAAGTGAGATTGCCTTCTTGATTTCTTTCTTAGCTAGTTTTTTATTGGTGTACAGAAACATTACCAAATTTTGTATGCTGATTTTATATCTTGAAACTTTACTGTATTTATTTATTAGATCTAAGAATATTTTGACAGAATCTTTAGGCTTTCCTAGATATAAGATTATATCTTCTGCAAAGAGAAGATTTGAATTATTCTTTTCCAGTTGGGATGTCTTTTATTTCTTTCTCTTGCCTGATTACCCTTGTTAGGACTTCTAGTACTCTGTTGGCTACAAGGGGTGAACATAGGCATGCTTGTCTTGTTCCAGTTCTTAGAGGAAAGGCTTCTAGCATTTCCTCATTCAATATGATGTTATCTGTGGTTTTTTATGGCCTTTGTTATATTGAAAGATATTCCTTCCATGCTTAGTTTATTGAAAATTTTTATAATGAAGGGATGTTAAATTTTATCAAATGCTTTTTCTGCCTCTTGTGAGATGATTATAAGTTTTTTGTCCTTTGTTCTGTTGTTATGACATATCATGTTTATTGATTTGTATATATTGAGCCATCCTTGCATTTCTGGAATAAATCCTACTTGATCAGGATTATTAACTTTTGAAGAGCTGTTGGATTTGATTTGCTAGTGTTTTGAGAAAATTTTTGTGTCTATGTACATTGGGGATACTGGCCTACAGTTTTCTTTTTTGTTGTGTCCTTCTCTGGTTTTAGTATCAAGGTAATTCTAACCACATAAAATGAGCCAGCAAGAATTCTCTCCTCTTTAGTTTTTTGGACTAGATTGAGAAGAATTGGTGCTAGTTCTTTGAAAGTTCTTTTCAGTTTGGCAGTAAAGCCATCTGGTCCTGGACTTTTCTTTGTTGGGAAACATTTTATGACTGATTCAATCTCATTACTCATTATTATTCTGCTCATCTTTTCTGTTTCTTCCTGATTCAATCTTGGAAGATTGTATGTGTCCAGGAATGTATCCATTTTCCCTAGGTTTTTTAGGTTATTAGTATATAATTTTTCATAATAATCTCTGATGATCTGCATTTCTGTGGTCATGGTTATAATGTCTCCTTTTTCATTTCTGATTTTGTTTATCTGGGTCTTCTTTCTTTTTATTATTGGTTAACCTAACAAGTGGCTTATCAATTTTGTTTATCTTTTCAAAAAGCCAACTTTCTGGTTTGTTGATTTTTTCTGTTGTTTTTATAGTCTCTATTTTATTTATTTCTGCTCTGATCTTTATTATTCTTACTTTTTACTAATTTGGAGTTTGGTTTATTCTTGCTTTTCTAGTTCCTTGAGGTGTTTTCCAGTTCCCTGAGTGTTAGATTGCTTATTTGAAATCTTTCTATTTTTTTTTTATGTAGGTACATATTACCGTAAGCTTGCCTTTTAGCACTGCTCTTGCTATATCTCATAAACTTGATATGTTGTGTTTTCATTTTCATTTGTTTCAGAAAACTTTTTTATTCTCTTCTTAATTTCTTCCTCGACACTATGGTCATTCAGGAGCATGTTGTTTAATTTCCATATATTTTATAGTTTTCAAAATTCCTCTTATTAATGATTTCTAATTTTATTCCATTTTGATCTCAGAAGATACTTGATATAATTTTGAGTTTTAAAAATTTGTTGAGATTTGTTTGTGTCCTAAAATATGGTTTGTATGTTTTATGTGCTTAGAAGAATATGTATTCTATAGATGTTAGATACATGTTCTACAAATGCCTGTAAGGTTCATTTTGTCTAAGGTATAGTTTAAATCCAATGTTTCTTTGTTAATTTTCTTTCAATGATGTCTCTAATGCTGAGAGTGGGATGTTGACATCCCCATCTATTATTATGTAGAATTCCATCTCTCCCTTTACATCTAATAATATTTACTTTATATATGTGTATTCTCCTTAGTTGGGTGCACGTATGTTTAGAATTTTTATTTCTCTTGATGAATTGATCTCTTTATCATTATATAATGACCTTCTTTGTCTTTTTTTTTTCAATTTTTGAGGTAAAGTCTATTTTATCTGATATAAGTATAGCTACTCTTGCTTATGTTTGGTTTCTGTTTGTATGAAATAACCCTTTCCATCCCTTTATTTTCAGTCTATATGTGTCTGTACAGATGAGATGGGTTTCTTATGGGCAGTATATAGTTGGGTGATTATTCTTATCCATTCAGCCAGTCTATATGTTTTAATTGGAAAGTTTAATCTGTTTACATTCACTTATTATTGCTATGTAAGTGTTTCTTCCTGTCGTTTTATTAAATGATTTCTCATTATTTATCTATTCTTTTTTTTCTTTTTTGCTCTCTTATTGTTTATTATTGTGGTTTGATGGTTGTTTTTAGTGGTAACATTTGAGTCTTTTCCTTGTCTATGTGCTTGCTTTACCAGTGGTTTTTATATTTTTGTTTGTTATCCTGATTGCAAATAACCTTTTTTGCTCTCGGGTATGTAACTACCTTAAGAGTTTCTTTTAGGATCAGTCTACTGGTGATGAATTCCCTCAGCTTTAGCTTCTCTGTGAAAGACTTTATTTCTTCTTGATTCATAACAATAATTTTGCTAGCTATACTATCCCTGGCTAGCAGGTTTTTTTCTTTTTCAACACTTTGAATGTATCATTCAGTTATCTCCTGGTCTAAAAATGTCTGCTGAGAAGTCTGCTGTTTCTCTGATGGGTGTTCCTTTATGGGTAACTAGATTATTCACTCTTGCTCTTTTAAGAATTGTCTCTTCCTCTTTTACTTTAGACAGCTTGACTATAATATGCCATGGAGAAATTTTTGCATTTTATCTGTTTGGGAATCTCAGGGCCACTTGTATCTGGATGACTAAATTTCATGGTATACTTGGGAAGTTTATATCTATTATTTTGTCAGATTGATTTTCCAAACTATTTGTTTTCTCTCTGTCTTCTGGGACTCTGAAAATTTGAATGTTTTTTCACCTTATGATGTTCCACATGTCACATATGCTTTGCTTGTAGTTATTCATTTATTTATTCTTTACTTTTGTGTGATGGGTTATTTTAAAAGAACTGCCTGACCTAGTCTTTTGCCAGAGCTTTCAAATGCATTTTGTATTTCAGTTAATGAATTCTTCAGTTTCAGAACTTGGTTCTGTTTAACGGTATTTTATTCTTTGGTCAAATTCTCATTCATATTCTGATTTTTTTTCTTATTTCTTTGTATTGTTTTTCAATATTCTCTTGTATCTCACTGGATTTCTTTAAAATCAATATTGTGAATTCTTTCTCCAGGATTTCATAAATTTGTTCTTGATTGGGATCTGTTGCTGGAAATGTATTGTGTTTCTTTTGCGGTGTCAAATTTCCCTTTTTTCTTTTTGTGTCCTTATATTGATAGTTGTACATCTGTTGTAACAGTCACTTCTTTCAAGTGTTTAAATTTACTTTTGTAGAAGAGGACTTTTTCTGAAAATGTATCTATGATGTTGGTTGGGTAAAGAATTTTGGCATTGATTCCAGATGTGTGCAGTAGTGTTGTCTCTGTATGATTTCTTCAGCTGTAAACAGTATCAACGTTAGCTGTAACTTCTTTGTTGGTTTAGAGTGTGTTTATTAACGGATGCTGTAGTGAAGTTTTGCTCTGGACTGGCATGCCATGTGGGACAGTCTTTGGGACCTAGTCATGGCAGGGGTGAATGAAGCATGTTTATCCTTGAGCTCCAGGGTGATGTACACTAGTACCAGTGTCAGGGGTCTACCTGGGCCTATTCTTGGGATTCCAGGTGGCTTGCTAAATGCTGGTAGTGGTAGCAGAGGACTCGATGAGTGGGAATACTTAGGCACCTGGCAAGCTAGTCTGGTGTGGACAGTGGCAGTAGAAGTGGCAGGGATGACCCTCTGGGTCTTGAGCAATACACACTGGTGCTAGCAGTGGCTGTGATAAGCTGGTCAGGCTAGTATGCAGGCCTCCAAGTTACATGTTTAGTTAGAAGCCAGTTGTGGTGATAGTGGCAAGGGTAGGTAGGCCCAACCTCAGCCCCCCAGGAGGAATGTTCAGGTGCCAATAGTTGTGTACTGAACTGGGCAATCACCAAACCTCCAGACTGTGTGGTCTGTCATGGCAATGGGTCTGAAGCTGGGCCATACAGGCTTGTCCTCAGGATCCCCAGTGGTGTGTGCAGGGTCCTTCTGTGGTAGACAGGGGCAAGGTGATCCCCAGGCCACCAGAGTAATGCTCAGGTTGGGGACAGTAATGGTCATGTTGTGTCCCTGTCACTGGGAAGGGTACATCCACCTTCATTGGTGGCAGCCTAGGCTGGCAGGTCGGGAACATGTGCCTTACTCTCACCTCAGCCATGTTGCAGCATCCAATATCACACTCACACCTCAGACTCAGTTGCAGTGGGCTGTACTCTACTCACACTTTAGCTGTGGTGGCACTGTTCTATGCCTCACTTGTGCCTCAGCCTCAATGGCAGCAGCCCATGCCCTGATTGCACCTCAGCCCTGAAGTTTGCAGTCTATGCCTAGTTCACACCTCTCCCGCAGCAGTGGCAGCTCATGCTTCACCCTCTTCCTCAGCATTGGTACTGCTAGGCCCCAGAACGGTGTGCAGTCTGTTGTGGAATGATCTCTTAAAATGCAAAAGTGACAAACTAATTAAATCAGAAAAATTCTTTTAAACAAATTTTTATGCTGGAGAAAATGGATAGTCATCAAAATGTAAAAGTGAAAACTGTATAATTTCTAGAAGGACATGTGGGAGAACAAATATATTCACTACTTGGGCAGAGGAAAAGTTATTTCAGACATAGAGAACCAATAACCATAAACGAAAGTATTTACGAATTAGGCTTTATCAAATTTTAAAACTGCTGCTCATGGAAACAAAAAGAATTAAAAAATTGATGACCCCACAGCCATAGTATTCACAATACATATGTCTGATGAAAATATTCACAATACATATATCTGACCAAAAAAAACTCTACTGAAAATATATTAAGAAACTTTAAGAAGTAATAAGGAGATAAATAACCCATTTAAAAAGGGAAAATATTTGAACAGATGTTTTGTAAAAGAACATATTCACATGGCCTACACATAAATGGTTAATAAACATAAGAATATGTTTAGCATCATTAGTTATTAGGGAAATGCAAATTAAAACCACAATGATATACTACTACACCACCATTAAAATGCCTAAAATTATAAACCTTGACAGTTCTAAATGTTAGTGAGGATGTAGAGTCATCTACAGTCTCCTACATTGCTAGTATTAATGTAAAATGGTGTAACCACTTTAGAAAAAAATGGTTTAACTTTTAGGTTAAACATATATCAACTATATAACCTAACAACACCACTTCTAGATAATTATTCAAGAAAAAATAACATGTTTAACTCAAACTATTGTACATGAATGTTAAAGTGACTTTATTCACAATCACAAAAACTGGAAACAACTAAATTTTCCATCATTGGATGTGTAGATAAAATGGAACACTACTCAATAATTAAAAAGAACAAATTACTCTTATATAAAATGACATGGATATATGTCAAAAATGTTATGCTGAGTTAATGAAGCCAGGAATATGTTATTCTGTAAATGTAAAATAATAGAAAATTCAAAGTAATATATAATGATAGAATGCACATCAATTATTGCCTGGGAATGGAGGTGAGGGGCACTGACTACACGAGAACTCAAAAGAACTTTTTGTGATCCTGAAAATCATCCATATCTTTGTTACATTAGAAATTACATGTGTAAAAACTTTTTTCAAGGCTCATGGCCATGTACATTTTGCATGGATTAATTTTATTCTTATCAATTATGTCATTAAAATGGATTTTTTGAAAGTTTACCAGGCCGTTGTAATCTGCAATCAGGCTTGATAAACATTGCTTTATAGCCTTGCTTCTCAAAGGTATTCCTGAGACTAGCAGTATTTGATCCCCTGGGAACTCATTAGAAATATAGAATTTCAGCCCCCACCCACAGCTATTAAATCACAGTTTGCATTTTAAAAAGATCCACAGGTAATTTAAATGATCATTAAAATTTGAGAAACAGGCCGGGCGCGGTGGCTCAAGCCTGTAATCCCAGCACTTTGGGAGGCCGAGGCGGGTGGATCACGAGGTCAAGAGATCGAG
>NW_016107504.1:2735273-2747152 GCF_001604975.1 Cebus imitator
AAAAAAAAAAAAAAAAAAAAAAAAATTTGAGAAACACTGTCATAGGGGATAATGGAATCATGAGCTGGACTACCTCAATCACTATATGGAGAAAAGCCACCAATGGACCAAAAACATCCACTTCACTCTCTAATGTGAGCAAAAAGTAAACTTCTCTTCTAGTTGAGGCATTTTGATTTTGGATCTTTTTGTTATGACAGATTGGACTATATAACTATAATAAGATTGGTTTTGTATTCTTCAGGGGAGCTGAGTACCCAGACCAAATTGGTCTCAATGGAAAATAACCTTGAAGTTTCATGTTCATGCTTCATCTTAAAAATTCATTCAAATTACTTTCTGTTTTTTGTTATATTTTTATTTGTTGGAAACAATAATAATGTTTTAAAATATATATTAAATTATTTCATTTCATTGCACTCTCTTAAATCTACAAGTAAAAAAAAAAAAGTTCCAAGAAGACCATTTTGTTGTTTTCCCTTTTTCCAAGGGTTATGTGTTCACTGTTTAAGAAGTATGGAGTTGGCCGGGCACGATGACTCACGCCTGTAATCCCAACACTTTAGGAGGCCAAGGCAGGTAGATCACCTGAGGTCAGAAGTTTGAGACCAGCCTAGCCAACCTGGTGAAACCCTGTCTATACTAAAAATACAAAAATTAGCCAGGTGTGGAAGCACATGCCTATAATACCACCTACTCAGGAAACCAAGGCAGGAGAATCGCTTGAACCTAGGAGGCAGATGTTGCAGTGAACCATGATCACACCACTGTACTCCAGCTTGGGCGACAAGAACGAGAACTTGTCTCAATAAAAAAATAAAATTAAATTAAAATTTTACAAAAAGAAGTATGGAGTCAAATATAAAGTGTATTAAATAGAGCAGAAGCCAAATAAATGTTTTCTTGTTGTCCGAAGAAAGATGGTTGGATTTGAAAGAGAACTGTCTGCAAATCGTACTTTAAATCATAAGAATGACTCCCTAAGTGTATAATTTTGGGGACTTTGATGGATTTGGCAAGAAGAAACCTTGCAAAGGCAACCCTTCCCTAGGTCTCTCAAATCATACCATGAAGTGGTTTGTATACACTCTACTGTTAAAAGACAAAATTACAACAAATTTAGTTTAAAGATCACACTTGGCTTTATTTGTGATTCTAGAATCAGGTAACACTTTATTCCACAAAATAGAATAAGTGTTCCAATGAACTGAACAGAAGACGTTGGCTTTATGGACAGAGAAGGGCTGAAGAAAACAAAAGCAATGAACAAATAGTATAAATTGTTCCAAAGATACTTTCTTTTGTAATGCAAAGACTGGAAGAAAAAAATAGTAGAAAAATAACTGATTAGTTAACATCAGATTACTTTAAGCTAATTTCTTGTGTAAGGATCAAGGCAGAGGAGCTTCATCATGATGCTGATTTAAGAATTCAACTGACCTGTTTGGGAAAGTGGATATTATCCCTTTTTCCTGATTTCCCAGAAGGTCAGATAACTTATTTGGGTTTGGTAACATGAAACTTTGGCATGGGTGGCTTCATTTTGATTTTAGTCTTGTTTGTTGGGGCCTAGTGCAGAAGCTTAGTCCATAACAATAACCTCTTATAATTTCTATTTGAAAATGCCCCCTTCTTGGTCATGCTCTCACCTAGATGAGAAATTATAAGAGGCCACCTAGGTGATGTTAACTAATCACCTACCTGAGAACATAACCAAAACTTAGAGCATCAGCACTACTCTTAGTTACCATAATTTGAGGTTTAGTCTCAGCATACCATTTAAATATTTTGGTGTCCTCCTCATTCTAATGTGTTTGAGTTTTTGTTCCAGCCAAAGGTATCATTTGACTTTCACAGATGGCTGTATAGAAACATTAAAAACTTTTTGAGCAGAACAGTGCACCAGGGAGACTACCATTATGACTATCCAGAAGATAATACCAAGAGTTTGTAGTAGATTCATTAGTCAGGATACCCATAAACTGAAACAGGGCAGCAGGCTGCATGAAGGGTGTCCACCTTCTCCCCAAACCCTCCCTGCAGCAGCTGGTGTGGCAGCTAGTGGCCGCTCCAGATGGCCTGCTGCTGCCAACAGCATTATCCTGCTAACTGGAAGAGGTAGGCATAAGGAAAAATTAAGAGGGGTAGGAGTCTTATTCTCATAGAGTCTTGAACTGACAATCTTGGGAAAAGCTGTCTACAGCATGAAATCAACATTGCAACAACATGTAGTCCTGGTTTTCAATTTGAATGTTTCTGTTTGTGGCATTGGGTATTCTGGTGGACTCTCTATGTAGCCCATGCAGCAGGCATGAGACTTACCCTTTGAAATTTACTTCAAGTTATCTAACTTCAGCTGATAGAGACTTCACAAACTTGGAGTTTTCATTTTTCTTTGAAGAGTTGTGGCCAGATATTAGAGAAAACTAGACTTCAAAATCCAGTCTAGTCTATAGGTGGATAATAAAAACTCTAAACCAATGAACAGTGCTATATTCTATTAACGAGAGTACTATAGTTTTCTTTTCATCAATTTTTTTCTCTATAGTCACTCCAATTTCTATTGAAGATAATCATGATAACACCAATTTGCCTGATAATTTACATAAGTACAGCAAGAATAACCATATAGGCTCCATTTAAATTTGCTTTGCTGGAGATTTTGAGAAGAAACCTCAGATTAGTCTTTTAAAAACTTCTTGAAGATTTGAAGCCAAACCAAGGCAGACATTAGGCTTTGCCTGATGTATCTAATCTTGAGTTTCTTGGGCCTGTCAAGAAGTGACAACATTTTGCTCATTCACTGTAAGGCTGGGAACCCATAAAGCCAAGCATTCTATACAGGCTTTCAAATATGACATTCTACCCAATGCCTTGGTAATATAATGAATGTTTCCAATGGTATCCTGTTAAAAGAGAGCATATTCTTACTGAATTTATGCACAATAACTATATTGCCATAAAAATAAGAATACTCACAGTTTCTTAAGAAAAACATATATTTCAATTTTTGTTTACAAAAGTATGCTCTACCAAATTGTTGTAAGCTATAGATGACATAAAAGGAAAAGCGTATTCTTAAATCTAAAATACAAAACTTTAAAAGAACCAGCAAAGTAGGGTACAGGGAGAGATACATTAAAAGATACAAAATTACAACTGGATAGCAGGAATAAGTTCTAGTGTTCTGTAGCACTGTAGTATGACTATTATATAGTTTCAAATATCAAGAAGGAGGATAGTGAATGCTCCCAATACAGAACATGTATAAAGAAATGATAAATGTTTGAGATGATGAATGTCTAATTACCCTGATCTGATTACTATACATTATACGTATCTCATCATTATGTACCCCATCAATATGTAAAATTATTGTGTGTCAATTTAAAAATGCTTTTTAAAAGAACCAGCACTTTCAAATAAACAAGACAACCCATAATTCTTTTTAATCAATTCATTCAGTCTCATGTAATTAATTCTTGCTCTGATCTTGGTTAGCAGTTTCACAAACTTATCAGTTTCTTCGTTAGAGTTTTTGAAATTCAGTCCAATAGTATAAACTCAGAGTTCTTAGAAATGTGTACTTGTCAGAGTTCTTTTCATTCTTTTCACGAACTTCTTTGAAGAAATAATGCTTTAGAATTAAAATTGCTGGCAAGAAGGTTTCAGAAAGGCATCAGAATAAAGCAATTAACTGAAGACATCAAGACATAAAATGACCATAGTTAAAAACCTGAATTGATAAGGACATTTTGTTATTTCTGTGACATGCAACAATTGAAAACAACCAAAGTGATTACTGACATCATTTATATGAAGACACATCAGATTTCTAGGAACTGTGTATAATTGTGGAATGCATTAGTAACATATCCATAGAAATATAACTCAATGAAGGGAAATAATCATTCTTTATGTTGGCAATGCTTTTCATATAATTTAACACATCAGATAAGCCCATTTGGTTTCATATCTCTTTTACACATCCTCTGAGAAGTTCCAGGTCCCTCTGAAACATCCCAGTTAATTCTAACTCAAAAAGACTGAATTTTGAATTTTAATAAATTTGTCAAACATTAAAGGTTTGAAACACTGATCAGAATAAAAATCACAGGTCCCTATGAAATAAAACCAAAGTGACAAAAGATTTCAAAAGCACAAAGCAAAAGAAATGATTGTGATAAGTATGGAATTTCTGTTCCCTAGGCTAGTTACCTAAAAGGTAAAGTAAAATCTCTCATAATCTTCTGTTAAGAACAGATCAATGCTCTGAGAAAACCCTATTGTTCCAACATAGGAATTGGAATTCTGGCTTTTAATCAGTGTGCTTTTGATACTGCTGCTCAACTTTTAGAAAAATTTATTAATAATTCTCTTTTAATTTTAGCCAACTTGATAACACATAAAATTTCTTCCATGAGATTAATCTTCCAAGACTTTTCTACAACTTGCTTGAAACATTATTTTTGTCCTATACTTTCTTTTTTTATTTTAACCTTCTACCTTAGGACAAAATTTGCTTTCCTTCCTCCTTATCAATTTTACCACACAAAGTTATCTCACATGCAAAAGAGAAAATTACTCTTTTCAACTTTCTTTACCAAATGTATATCCTCATAGTTATAATGCTTTTTCTACATCTCCCCTACTTACTTTTCCCCGTACAATTCTATTTCTATTGTTTCTATTTCTTTTATAAATCCATATTTTGAAGCAATCTTTAAATAACCTCTGAACATTGCTGATTTTTAAAAATATATGCCCTCATGTCTTTTTACAATCTTTTTTACCAAAAATACATCTTACATTCCTTGCACGCTTTACATACAGAATTGTTTTCCTTATTTCTATTTTAAATATATATTAATTAGAATTTTAAACTCTTAGTAACCACAATTTCTTGTGAAAACTAAAAAGTAAACAATGTAAACTCCTTGTCACATAACATTTTATGAATATATATTTTATAATTTCTAGAACAATGTACTTACTCATAGAAAAAATTTTTACCAAGAGACTCAAATATATTTTGCTTTTCTATATCATATAAAAACAAGGTACTAGTGTATATAAATTCAAACTTATGCTCAATAATTAATGTTCACTATTTTATCTTATTTAGAAATGACTCAGACCCTTAATGAGTATCTATTACTTTTTTTCTTATTGCACATTAGGTTCTAGGGTACATGTGCAGATCATGCTGGATTGTTGCATAGGTACATACATGGCAATGTGGTTTGCTGCCTCCATTCCCCTCCCATCACCTATATCTGGCATTTCTCCCCATGTTATCTCTCCCCAACCTCCCCACCCCCCAACAGACCCCAGTGTGTGATGCTCCCCTCCATGTGCCCATGCGTTCTCGTTGTTCAACACCCGCCTATGAGTGAGAACGTCGGTGTTTGATTTTCTGTTCTTGTGTCAGTTTGCTGAAAATGATGGTTTCCAGATTCATCCATGTCCTTACAAAGGACACTAACTCATCGTTTTTTATGGCTGTGTAGTATTCCATGATGTATATGTGCCACATTTTCTTTGTCCAGTCTATCATCCATGGGCATTCGGGTTGGTTCCAGGTCTTTGCTATTGTAAACAGTGCTGCAATGAACAAACGTGTGCATGCGTCTTTATAATAGAATGATTTATCATCCTTTGGGTATATACCCAATACTGTAATGGGATTGCCGGGTCAAATGGAATTTGTATTTCTAGATACTTGAGGAATGGCCACACTGTCTTCCACAATGGTTGAACTAATTTACACTCCCACCAACAGTGTAAAAGTGTTCCTATTTCTCCACATCCTCTCCAGTATCTATTACTTAATTTCACTTTAAGGTTTCAAGTTACCAAAAATATTTTTGAAACTATGAAGATTTTATTTATAAACATCTGTACCTATTTTACTTATTTTTAACAACTATGTTTAAACTATTTATTAAAGTTCTATGAGACGTTAAACAAAAGTAGTCATTTTCTCATGTTATTTTCCCATTAACATTAATCATTTTTACAGCATGTGAATGTTAAGCATTCTCTCAATCACTTATTCCATTGCCCCAAGAAATTGCTAGCTAGGAACCTTAAATTTGCACTTTCAAAGGGATGACTTCCCAGATGAAACAAGATAAATAATTTGTAGAACTCAGATCTAAACAGTGTTATTTGCCAAAAGAAAAAGAAAGGCATATGTAAAGGTCAAATTAAGACAAGATGACCATAGAAGTACCTTAAGCAAAGGTAAGGTTTGTTATGTAAACTTTAAGTCCAATATCTTTACTATTGTAAAAGGTTCTAAAGGTTTAGGTGCAGAGAAGGAAATACCCTTACAAATGGAGATTTCTTATACAGATGTAAATTTGTTTTACAAAAAGTTTCAAAATAGCTACCTAATTGTCAGAAAGTTGTGTTTTGGAGACCATTTAATCTGATAGGCAGTCTTTCAACTTTGCTTGTTTCTTAATTAGACTTCAGCTTGAAGCTCATTAATGAGTAGGCCAAGGAAAAACTAGTAGAAACTTACTGGAGCTTCCCCAGAGGACCTTCAGTCCTGGTGGATAACATAAAGATTATCAAAAGGCGGGTAGCCTCTTTTAGGGGCTTTACTCAAAATATCTGGGGACAATCCCTTTTTCAATGTCCTGATTGTTTCTACTAATGGCAACAATTTTTTGAAAACTGCTGTTTTAGGGGCTGTTAATTGGAAAAGTGCCCTAGGGCAGGCCTAAAAGTCATTCTAGGTTGTTGGTTGCCATGAGCCGAAACACTTCGGGAATGGCTTTCAAATGGTCATTTACAATCTTTTGGATTTTGCCTGGTTCATAAATAGACCACATAGGGCTTGTCAGGTCCTTGATATCATTCTCAAGAGAATAACATTTTGGGGCTTCCTCAGGTCCCACTAACGTGTATTAGTTGGTATATAGCAAGTATCATGGAGTCATAAGTTATAATTAAGACACTGAATCCTTTAGATAACTTTTAAAAGTCTTCCTTAATTTTAGGATATTTTTATACTACAGCCCTGAATGAGCTCCATTTTTTGCCTGGGGAATGTAAGTCACTTGGGGTTTATCTCCAATTTTGGGATACTTCTATTCTTAAAAGTATGTTTGTTTTTTTTCAGAAAAGAAAAGAAATTCAGACAGAGTTAGTAGACTGTGAATATTGAGGAGTACACTTGAATATTCAAGCAAAGTAGGATAGGGAGGAGTGGTAGGAGTCATGTCAGTTCTGCCATCCTTGGTACAGGAAATACCTTGTATTTTTAGCTTCTTACTAGCTTTTTGCAATGAATATTTTTTAAAAAGCTATGTTACAACTCTGTTTTCTCATTGAAGCTTCTGAATGTCAATAAGAATTCTGTTCTTTCTGTTTAATTTGGGAGGCTTGGTATTCAAGTGCTCTTCTTAAATAAATAGACTTGTTCATCGGGAATGTTCCACATACATAATGGCCATGGTAATTCTCAATTATCCTTTGTAAGATTTTGCCAGTTTCATAAATATTTGTAGCTGCTAAGGCCAAAAATCTTATATACACACAAAAATCTTATACACACGCAAGATACAGTACTCAGATCTTTTGAAATTAGGAATCCAATCTTTATTTTGGATCTCCGAGCTCTCAGACCCTAAATGGCTTTGGATCTAAGATCTCCTTGATCAACTTAGCCAATGATTTTCTAGCTTCTGTCTAAGCAGTCAGATATCTGAGGACTCCCTTAACTAAGTGAGCAAAAAAAAAAAAAAAAAAAGATCCCACATACCTGCAAATTCCAAAAGCCAGAGTTTACGCCCCCTACAGTAATAACCATTTATTGCAACTGCTGTCTGTTACCTTTAAAAGGTCAGTCCTTTACTCTAGCTACAAATAGAGTGCAAGCCACATTTCTGTTTGTCCTTTTGCCAGCAGCAAATTGGGTGCAACCTACACTTCTGTTCGGCCATATTCTTACCAGCTTAACTCAAACCTTTAATGGAACCATACAGAAGGCATCTCCAAAGAGACAGCAAAATATCCAACTATTGCCAGTCACTTGTCAGCCACCACAAACCCAAAAGTCACGTGCTCTGCTACAGCATAAACCAGTCCTAGGAATCACAAAATCAAATACTCTCTCAAAGCGCAAAGTAGACTTAATGCTCTCAAAGCTGAACATATCAAAGAGCTCAAATGCAAAAGAGAGCAGAGCTCAGATCTGAGAGAAACTTACTCAAAACTCTTAGGGATCCAAAAGGAAGATAGAGTATACCCTCCATAAAATGGGTCTCGCAGTGCCTTTTCCTGTGTTCCTCAAGGCGTCTCAGGTCATCAGCAGTCTCCTTCACATCCCTTCATGGCCGCTACAGGGGTCAAAAGAAAAAAATCACAACAAATTTCATTTCAAGATCTCAATTGGCTTTATTTGTGATCTTAGAATTGGGTGACATTATTTTATAAAATAGGGTAAGTGTTCCAATAAGCTGAACAGAAGAAGTTTATAGATGGAGAAGGGATGAAGAAAACAGAAGGAAAGAACAATAAGAGTATTAGTTATTTCAAAGATGCATTTCTTGTAAGGTGAGGACAGGGAGACAGAATAGTATAAAAATAACTGATTAGTTAACATCTGATTACTTCATGCTACCCTTTTTTTGGTAAGGATGAAACCAGAGGGAACTTCATTATGATGCCAATTGACAATTTAAACTGGCTTGTGTGGGAAACTGGCAGTTACCTCTTTCTCCTGATTTCTGGGAAAGTCAGATAACAACTTAGTTTGTGTTTGGTAATGTAGAACTTTAGCGTAGGTGACTCCATTTTGATTTTAAGTTTGGCCTATTGGAGCATAGTGAGGAAGCTTAGTCCAAAACAACGGCCTCCTATAATTTTATTTGACAGTACAAATAAAGGGGGCTACAAATGGTTTTATATATCTGTAAAAGATGTTGTGAGGATCCAGAGCTAACTTATTATGCCTTTACTACATGCCAGACCCTGTGCTTGGCCCTTGCCTATACACCATTTAATTTGATACTAACCACAACATTAGAGAATACTATTCTTTGCTCTTAATTTTGAATATGGATAGTGAAATTCTGAGAAATTAGATAGCTTGCCAGACTTCACAGTAAATCAAATATATATCTGTCTGACTCTGATACCATCCATTGTTTTTTTAACAAAAGCATTGCTCTTTGGGCAACCTCTTATCTACCTATTTATCCTAATGTATGACTATTATTATGAAAGAGAAAAGGCAGTAAGACAGAAATGCTGACAGCCAGTTAGCAAGCTAGAGATTTTCCTTGCATAGAGCAGGAGCAAAGGAGTCATTTATAAGCAAATGGGGCAGCCCTTTCACCACCCTTCCTGTGTCCTCCCATTCTGAGGCTCAGTGTACATCACACCTGTCCTCTGTTCTTTCAGTCTTTCTCCTTTTGCAGTCTTAACCCTACCTGCTCTGCAATCCCTAGGCTTCTCTTCCTTGTCTCCAGACTACTCCACCCTCATTTCCTTTACTTTCCTTTGAGTCTTACACACTGCTACTACCACTGCCTTCTTCACTATCCCTTGAACCCCTACCCCTGCTTCCTTTAGTCCTTCTGCTTTCTCTGTTCCTTTTTTCCTGCTCAGCTTTCAAAGCCCCATTAGGGCCTCATCACTGACTCTGCCCTTACAATGGCTCAGTGGTTTTGAGATGAAGTAAAACGTCACTAATTTGTTCTAATTGGGGGGAAAGGTCAGTCTGCCTTAAATGAAAAGTATGAGTTATAGGATATTTGGAGAGGAAAATGCAGTCTCATTACTTTCAAGTACATAAAGTAATCCCAATGACAGAGACAAGAGGATAAAAGGCAAAGCTATACA
Source organism: Cebus imitator (assembly GCF_001604975.1). NCBI lineage: Eukaryota > Metazoa > Chordata > Mammalia > Primates > Cebidae > Cebus > Cebus imitator. The sequence continues at coordinate 2,745,132 of NW_016107504.1, forward strand.
TATCGGAGATCTGTAAGTGGTTTGACAAATAGACACGGCTCATTTATAATTAGGACATTCAGTTTGGGGATACAAATGCTGCTGCTGAGGTCTTCACACTGAAGTAGGCTAATATTTCTCTTGTGTACACAATTAGTTTGTGAAGAGAACTCTTTTATCACAGATATAGATACAATCTCATTAGAAGGGTCCAGTATTTCAAACCCTCTTTCTTATGTCACATGGCCTACAGGAAGAGCGCTTTGTTCAGCCAATTTCCAGAAGGAGTAATGGTGAACAACACCAACAACAAATACTCATTTCTCTAATTTCTTTCTATGCAAGGGTTACTATCAATGAAAAAAATACCCACTTGGGGTTACATTAGTTGTGGGTGGGGATGTGGAGGTGTAGGGGAAATAACTGAATGAACACAAGCAGGGTCAAACCTGAGCTGAGCAGCATGTAGTCAAATGACCTTTGTTTGGAAGCCATTAATTTAGAATTGGTGAAAATCAGGGAACCAGCCTGCTTTATTTTTATACTCTAAGAAGCCAATTCACCAAGCTAATCACAATGGTAAACCAAATTTTCCTGCAAATATTTATAAAATTTTTTAAAACGCCAACTTTCCAGGCATTGTTCAATACTTTAAAAGTATTCCCTTCATTTATGTGTAATTGTTAAGCTAATTAGCTAAACTTCCTACCAATATCTGAAAGCAGATCCCTGGAGGAAGTCCTATTAGGAAGTCCTTCTTTAGCCTGTTTCACCTTATTATGTATGAAGACTTAAAAAAATACTTATTTTCTTTTCAAATAACTTATTAATAACATTTCCCACCAATTCAAACTAGCCTCCCCTCATCCTGTCTTTCTCATAGCTCAGCAATGTTTTTCCCTGGACAACTAAACCACAATGGAAAGAAATAGGGGCTGATTGTACCAAGATCTTTCTGAATAATTAGGAGGCCAGGATCGCTGAATTGTTGTGCATTTTGCGCCCGCAAATCCTTGACAATGTGGAGATATATGGGTAGCTGGTAAAAAGGAACACGACATTATATTATAATTTGTCAATTAGAGGGCTTTTCAGGCACTCAGAATACAGATGTGCCTTATTATGAAACTATATGGATTTCTGGGGATTTTCTTCAGCTACAGGAAGAGTCAATCGAAATGAAACTATACTTCCTAAAAGCCACACATTTGAAACTACTTCTTATAATTATTAGAATCTTCAGCTTGACCCCAAATGATTCATAGAAAGTTTCCCTGAAATTGCTAGGCAGGCCAAAGCTGGGGAGATAAGGGAGCAGCTTTTGTTTACAAACCATTGAAGTACATTTAAAGGATTAACTTTATTAGAAAGTCACGAGAAATGCTGAAGAGGTCATGACGCTACTTCAAACTTTTCTGAATTTTTGTGCTTTTCAGCTCATACAAACACTGAGTATGGGAAAGAGCAACAAGGATTCTTCATTAGCAGAGTCTACCGAATGGGGTGAAGCTACTGGATTAATAATAGTGATGCATACTTGGCAACTTTCAAAGCAAAGTCAGATGAAAGCCATGGCCTTCAAATTCAAAGGGAAATGTCCTAAGGACATTGGAGATAAGAATATGATGACTTCTGGGGATCTATACAAGATGGCCTGTTTAGGAACAGCTCAGGATTGCAGCTCCCAGTGAAAGTGCAGAGGGTGAGTGGATGCCGTATTTTTATTGCCCACAGACTAGGAAATTCCCAGGTGGAGGAGTTCCACGGGTCACCAGCGTGGCTGTTTTGGCCAGCGCGGCTGTGCCAGCCGGCGCCGCTGCTTTGCCCCGCACGGCTGCTTTGTCTGTGCCCCGGAGCAGTGGTTCTCCATAGAAAATACACCGGTCCGGGTGCCCTTTTGGCTGGCGATTGGAGCCACGGGAAGTCGCCCATTCGTCTGTTTAAAAAGGGGACTGAGCAGGGAACCAGGACAGTAGATTCCAGGGCAAAAAAAGCATCACGAATCTCAGTGCCGCTGTTTAAGCCAGCACAGTGAGTTGTCG
>NW_016107504.1:2752153-2803515 GCF_001604975.1 Cebus imitator
ACACATGGACACAGGGAGGGGAGCACTACACACTGGGGTTTGTTGGGGGGAAATAGGGGAGGGACGGTGGGGGGTGGGGAGCTGGGGAGAGATAGCAAGGGGAGAGATGCCAGATGTAGGTGATGGGGGGAAGGCAGCAAATCACACTGCCACGTGTGTACCTTTGCAACAGTCTTGCATGTTCTTCACATGTACCCCAAAACCTAAAATGCAATAAAATAAATAAATGGAAAAAAAAAGAATATGATGACTTGTATGCTAGACTTTAGGAAGATGACAATGCCCTGGTGCCTCCATTTATTCCCCAAATGCCAAATTAACATGATATTTTAATGGTGGCCTGACCAAATTTTTTGTGATACAGACACAGACTAATATTTTTCATAAAAATATTTGTTCTTTTGTTTTCTGCTTTAAAAGGAAGGTGAGCTACATTCTGAGTGTGTTTTTGTTCATATTGAGGCTCTATTCTTTCCTGTGAGTATATTCACTTTTGACACTAAAATGTAAATCAATGGGAAAATGGGATTTTGTTTACACATTTCTGCTTACAAGAAAGCATGGATAAATCTGTCAAATGACCAAGGGAACTTATAAAAGAGTACAATGAAAGTAGTCAAGCATACAAATTGACTTACTGACCAATGAAACTATTTGGTATCCCTTTTAGTAGGCATTTTCTTAAATGAACTATATCTAATTTCTGGAGGCAGTTCTATGCTTGGGGTTTAGGATTAGAATCACGGACATTCTGAGTAGATAGGGAACTTAGCCTAGTCCACTCCCTTATCACTCCTTCCCTACATTTTCTGACCGAAGTCTACAGAAACTAAGTGAGTTGGCCAAGTTTGCCCAATGAATGATAGTGGGTCTCCTAATTTTTCTTCATTTCCATTTTCTATTCCCTTTCACCTCCAATAACACACACACACACACACACACACATTCTAGGTAGCCAGAAGGATCTTCTGCCTCTCATAAGCTACTAACATCCCTTTGGGAACATTTGCATTTTCAAAGAGAAAAGTGGGAAGGAGGCAATGCTGAAGCTAATTAAATGAATCACTAAAGATAGGATGACAGCATTGTGACAAATTTTGCTGTGTGTGGGCTTCCTCAAATCATACTTTGTAAGCACCCTCATCTTTGCCCAATATTTAAGGATAGCTCTGCTGCCTTATTAAAAAAAAAGTGGCCTTGGGAAAAAACCTCAATAGAAATTGGCATTTAGACCATTACGGTCTTGAGAGTTGAACAAGCAGAATGAGGTTGAAACTTCTTTGCTTATTTGGCAGGCTTCCACTTTACTGCATTTCTTTCTGAATAGATACAATGTTCCAGAATACTTTGCTCCTCTATGGCTAGGAGACAGGCCTATATGTATGTGTGTTAGTAAGTGTGGTGTGAGAAAGAGACAGAGACATCCATGGAAAGAGGTACACAAAGACACAAACATTGACATAAATAGACACACATTCATATATAGAGATGCACAGTGAGAAGCACATAAACATACAGAGAGGGAGATAAACATATTCATACACAGAGAAAAAAGAGAGAAAGAGATACAGTGAGTGACAGTGATGGAAAGTGAAAAAAAGAGAAATCAACAGAGAAACAGCAATAAACACACATACATATACACATACAGAGGGAGAAACTGAGAGAAAGTATGATTGAAACTGAGAGATTTAGAGAGATACATACAAAGAAACAGAGTGGGAGACAGATATACACAGAGAGACAGAAATAGAGAAAAACTTAGAGTGACTGAGAGATTGAGAGTGATGGGGAAAAGCTAAGACAAACAAGGTGAAAACTTTTGTGTTCCATATAACTTGGAACACACATATACACACAAAATCTGACTATAGAAAATATTGTTTTTCCCATTTTATTTACCAAATTTAATTGTCCGGGAATCACATAATGAAATGACCAGTTTTCCAGAAATCACATATCCCTCAGCAACCCTCCAGTATTATGTGTTTTCTAGGTTTATGCTCCATGTAAGGCAGACACATGGGCTGGGTGTGCCCCGTTTTCAGTGTTTCAGCATGCCTAGCATTTATTGCAGTCTTAGGATCTTCTCTACGCTCTTAGGGAATGGTGGTCCGTACTACAGCAGGGAATTACCCATCTTACCCATTCTCCAGGTACCTTCCCACTGCTGTATAACACTGGACACTTAATAGTTTCTATGAAGAATTCTTAAAAGGGAGGCTCAGGCAGTCTTATAAGTCTGTGTACTGTAAGTTGTTCTGACCACCAATCCGACTTAATAGTCTGGAGACAGTTGCCCCTCACACTCTATCTCAATCTCTCTCTCTCTCTCTCTCCCCCCCCTCCATCCCTTTCTCTCTCTCTCTCTCCATCCCTTTCTCTCTCTCTCTCCATCCCTTTCTCTCTCTCTCTCTCACATACACACACAAAGAGTGATTCAAGAAAAATGAATCTTATGCCTACAAAAAGATGTGTACGAGAATGCTCATAGTAGGTTTATTTGTAATATCCCCAAACTAGAAACAGCCCAAATATCTACAAGCAGACCAAATAATTGATAATTATATAGCCATACAGCAGAATACTGCACAGAAATAGTAAACTTATTTGTGATACACACAAAAACATGACTGAATCTTACAGACACAAATGAGAGAAAGAAGCCAGACACAAATGAGTGGAGACTATATTATTCCATTTACATAAAATTTAAGAACAGTCGAATCTAATCATTGGTGATAGAATTCAATGACAGTTACCTCTGCAGGGAAGGTATTAACAGAGAAGGGGTTTAAGGGAGACTTCTCTGGTGCTGGTCATGTTTTACACCTTGATCAGGGTCAGGGTTCAGCAAATTATAAACTGGGGGCCAAATTTGGCCACTACCTACTTTTGTATAGTCATGGAGCTAAGATAGTTTTTACATTTTAAGTGGTTTGGAAAAGGAAAAAATAGAATCATATTTCATAACATTTAAAAATTATTTAAAATTCAAATTTCAGAGCTCCTGAATAAATATCTACTAGCACATAGCCACACCTATTTGTTCATATTGTCTATGACTGCTTTTGTGCTACGATGAAAAAGTTAGATAGTTGTGACAGAGAACATATGGCCTGCAAAGCCTAAAACATTTACTCTTTGGATTTTACACATTTGTTGACCCCTGATCTAGGCAGTTGTTACATGGGTAACTCTCTTAGCTGTACATGATTAGTGCACTTTATGCACTTTACTGCAAATAATATTTTCAGGATATAAAGAAATGAAGATTAACAAGAATACTTGCTCAAATGCTTGATGTACACTAGGTTCAGGAAAGAAATGCTTAATTCAGTCCTTTCTTTCCCCTTTTTAAAAAAAATATAGATGAGAATCACCCCTTTACACATCTTCTTTATGACCAGGATAACAAGTGAAGCAATATTTGAAGCAGCTGTGATATATATTAATCAATCAGTAAAAGTTTTTTCATATCATGAAATTCTGAATGACATCTTGCAAGTGGAAAAACAACATAAGTAACATGTAATTTCCTATTCTCTTTCGAAAAAGAACAAACTACTAATATTAAAAACTATTTTGGCACTAAAGGAATGTCTGACTCACGTTGATGGTCCATCTCTGAGTTACGCATTAAATCACTGTTAAAGGTCATCACGACTTGTCTGAACAGGTATTTGTGTTACTAACTAAAGAACTGCCAAAAAATTCCCTGTGCTACTCTTTTTCACAGAAAAATATCTGTCTCTAAGAAGAGGGCAGTACAAATCAAATGACAGTGATAAATGCACTATAAACATTTCTTGGAAGCTTGTAATGATGCAATTTCTTTATATTGTCAAATTTGTTCCTAACTTTAGTTTCATATTTGGCTGTTTCCAATACATATAAAATGCAATGTATGTCAAGAAGTACATTTCAGGGTAAAAAAGAAAAGGAGAGCTGGAAAATATATCTACAAGATGGTTTCAGGGTGGGAAATGCATTCGTTTCTGAAAGCCAGTATGCAAGTTTAAAATTACAGGCTGGCATTCAGACAAGCCACTGATAGCCTTTTCATCAAATCTTGGCTATGTATAGTTGTGTTATTGTTGCAGTTGCTGCTGTTGTTAAACCAATAGTTGTTAACCAAACAATGAGAAAGATAAAAATATTTTCCTCCTATTAATGAAACTTTATACTGTATTCATTTTCTAATTTGCATTCAGCCTCAGGTATCACAATCAAGCTAATTTCACCTGTGTTGAAATACCTGGGAGCTTTTAAATTAGGATTGCAGGAGTCCTTCAGTCTATCTCCAATTTCTTTCTAATGAACTCTGATTACTGATCCCACCCTTGAAATTTAATTTGATGTCAGCCAGGCAAATCAAATAAACTATTCTTTACATATGATGGTTAAAGGATTAAATTAGATAATGTATATAAAGTTCCAGGAGCATGATAGCATTCCATGATTAATATTGATGTCAGCTTTGTAAGAAATCTATTTGACTCCTACACTTGATTTCATGGCAGTTAAATCTGAGTAGAGAATAGAACAACAGTAGATATATAGCAGTGGTGTCTAGAACTTTCTGCAATGATGGAAATGTTCTGTATCTGTGCTGTTCAATTTGGTGGTCATTAGTTACATGTGAGTATTGAGCACTTGAAATGTGGCTAGTGTGACCGAGAAATTTAATTTTTAATTTAATTAGAATCTATTAATTTAAATTCAATTATCAATAGCCACATGTGACTAATGACTACAATGTTGGACAGAACAACCTTAAGGGACTAAGTTTTCCTTGCTAAAGTAGTTTTGAATTACACTTTATCTTACTTTATACCATAGGCCACTTGGGAATCTGGTGAAACCTATTGGACAATCTCTTTTAAATCATTCTTTCCTTTTTTTAAAACAGCTGTTTCATTGATATTTAATTCATATACTGTAGACTTTATATTTCAAAGGTTTTAGTATATTCACATACATGTGCAACCATCACCACAGACAATTTTAGAATATTTTTACCATCTCAGGAAGAAACCCCATATTTAGCTATCATTCTCATATTCTCCTGATCTGCTCCTGCCCCTAGCCTTAAGCAAAGACTAATCTACTTTCCATCTTCATAGATTTCTCTATTCCAAATTTTCATATTGTTGTACTTTGAATTGTGTTGCCCCAAAAGATATGATGAAGTCCTAACCCCCAGTACCTCAGAATGTGACCTTATTTGGAAATAGAGTTGTTGCAGATGTAATGAGTTCAGATGAGGTCATACTGGAGTAAGATGGGCCCCTAATCCAATATGACTGGTGTCCTTACAAAAATAGAAGAGACACAGAGACAGACACATGCAGAGGGAATATGTGGAGATGCAAGAAGAAGAAGGCCATGTGTCTATTGAGGCAGAGATTGAAGTGATGCAAACCAAAGGACGTCAAAAATTTGTAGCAAACACCAAAAGCTAGAAGAAGCAAGGAAAGATTTATTCTCCCCTACAGATTTCAGAGGGAGTATCAACCTGCGGACACCTTCCTTACAGATTTCCAGTTTCCAGAAGTATTAGACAATACATTTTTGTTGTTTTAAGCTACCCAGTTTGTTGTCATTTTAGTGCAGGCCAAGGAAGTTACTACAAACGTGAGTGTAATCATATAGAATGTCGCTTTTTGTGTCTGGCTTCTCTCACTTATTATAATGTTTTCAGTGTCCATCCATATTGCACTAATGGAGGAAATGAAGGTTACTCATTTCTTGAAGGAAAGATATTTCATTCCTTTTTATGGCTAATATTCTATTGCATGGATGTAATCCATTTTATATATCCGTTCGTCCATTAATGAACATTTAAGTTGTTGTCACTTTGAAGCTCCTATGAGTAATGCTGCTATAAACTTTTCTATACAAGTTTCTGTATAAATACATGTTTTTATTTTCCATGAGGATACATTTTGGAGTGGAAGTGTTGGGTCATTTGGTAAGTCTACACTTAATTGAGGAACCACCAGACTATTTTCCAAATCAATTTTACATATCCGTCAGCGGTGTTATGAGGGTGCTATTTTCTCCCCATCGTTACCAACCCTTGTTGACTAGCCATCTTAGTGAGTGTGAAATGGTATTTCATTGTGATTTTCATTTGCATTTCCCTAAACACATTTCTTGAGTTTTTTGGCCACTTGTATATAATTTTTGGAAAATATTTCTATTCAGAACCTCTGTTTTAAAAAATATTTTTAATTTTTCTGGAGACATAGTGGGTATATATACTTATGGGTTACATGAGATATTTTAATACAGGCATGCAATGTGTAATAATCATATCATAGAAAATAGGGTATCCATTCCCTCAAACATTTTTCCTTTCTGTTGTAAACAGTCCAATTATATTCTTATAGTTATTTTTAAATGCACAAATACTTCTTTTATTTTAAGTTCTGAAATACATGTGCTGAACGTGCAGGTTTGTTACATAGGTATACATGTGTCATGGTGGTTTGCTGAACCTATCAATCCATCATCTAGGTTTTAATCCCCACATGCATTAGGTATTTCTCCCAATGATCTCCCTCCCCTTTCCCCCACCCTATGACAGGCCCCAGTGTGTGATGTTCCCCTCCCTGTGTCCAGGTGTTCTCATTGTTCAACTTCCATTTATGAGTGAGAACAGGAAGTGTTTGGTTTTCTGTTCCTGTGTGAGTTTGTTGAGGATGATGGTTTCTAGCTTCATCCATGTCCCTGCAGAGAACATAAACTCATTCATCTTTTATGGCTTCATAGTATTCCATGGTGTATATGTGCCACATTTTCTTTACTCAGCCTATCATTGATGGATATTTGGGTTGGTACCAAGTCTTTGCTATTGTAAATAGTGCTGCAGTTAACATAGGTGTGCATGTGTCTTTACAGTAAAATGATTTATAATCCTTTGGGTATACACCAGAAATGGAATTGCTGGGTCATATGGTATTTCTGGTTCTAGATCCTTGAGGAAACACCACACTGTCTTCCACAATGGTTGAACTAATTTACACTCCCACCAACAGTGTAAAAACATTCCTGTTTCTCCACATCCTCTCCAGCATCTGTTGTCTCTTGATTTTTTAATGATTGCCATTCTAACTGGCGTGAGATGGTATCTCATTGTGGTTTTGATTTGCATTTCTCTAATGAGCAGTGATGATGAGCTTTTCTTCATGTTTGTTGGCTGCATAAATATCTTCTCTTGAGAAGTGTCTGTTCATATCCTTTGTCCACTTTTTGATGGGGTTGTTTGTTTTTATTATTGTAATACTTTAAGTCTTGGGATTCATGTGCAGAACGTGAAGTTTTCTTACATAGGTATGCACGTGCCATGGTGGTTTGCTGCATCCATCAACTGTCATCTACACAAGGTATTTTTCCTAATGCTATCCCTCCCCTAGCCCATCATCCCCTGACAGATGCTGGTGTGTGACGTTGCCCTCCCTATGTCCATGTGTTTCATTGTTTGACTCCCACTTATGAGTGAGAACATGCAGTGTTTGGTTTCCTGTTCCTGTGTTATTTTGCTGAGAATGATGGTTTCCAGCTTCATCCATGTCCCTGAAAAGGACATGAATTCATCCTTTTTGTGGTTGCATAGTATGCCATGGTGTATATATGCTAAGTTTTCTTTATTCACTCTATCATTGATGGGCATCTGGGTTGGTTCCAAGTCTGTACTATTGTGAATAGTGCTGCAACAAACATACATGTGCATGTGTCTTTATAGTAGAATGATTTATAATCCTTTGGGTATATACCCACTAATGGGATGGCTGGGTCAAATGGTATTTCTGGTTCTAGATCCTTGAGGAATCACCACACTGTCTTCCACAATGATTGAACTAATTTACACTCCCACAAACAGTGTAAAATGTTCTTATTTCTCCATATCCTCTCCAGAATCTGTTGTTTGTTTTTCAATCGTAAATTGTTTAAGCACCTTGTAGATTCTGGATATTAGACCTTTGTCATATAGATAGATTGCAAAATTTTTCTCCCATTCTGTAGGTTGTTTGCTCACTCTGATAATATTTTCTTTTGCTGAGCAGACGTTCTTTACTTTAATTAGATCCTATTTGTCAATTTTGGCATTTGTTGCAATTGCTTTTCGTGTTTTAGTCATTAAGTCTTTGCCCATGCCTATGTTCTGAATGGTATTGCCTAGGTTTTCTTCTAGGGTTTGTTGTTGTTGTTGTCGTTTGTTGTTTGTTTTGTTTTTTTGAGATGAAGTCTCTCTCTGTTGCCCAGGCGGGAGTACAGTGGCATGATCTTAACTCACTGCAACCTCCGCCTCCTGGGTTCAAGCAATTCTCCTGCCTCAGCCTCCCAAGTAGCTGGGACTACAGGTTTGCGCCACCATGCCCAGCTAAGTTTTGTATTTTTAGTAGAGATGAGATTTCACCATATTGGCCAGGCTAGTCTCAAGCTCCTGACCTCTTGATCTACTCACCTTGGCCTCCCAAAGTGCTGGGATTACAGCACTTCTAGGGTTTTCATAGTTTTAGGTTTTATGTGTAAGTCTTTAATATATCTTGAGTTAATTTTTGTATAAGGTGTAAGGAAGGGGTCCAATTTCTGTTTGCTGCATATGGCTAGCCACTTTTTCCAGCACCGTTTATTAAATAGGAAATCCTTTCCCCATTGCTTGTTTTTGTCAGGTTTGTCAAAGATCAAATGGTTGTAGATATGTGGTGTTATTTCTGAGGCCTCTATTCTCTTTCATTGGTCTATATACGTGTTTTGGTATCAGTATCATGCTATTTTGGTTACTGTAGCCTTGTAGTGTAATTTGAAGTAAGGTAGCATGATACCTCCAGCTTTGTTCTTTTTGCTTAGAATTGTCTTGGCCATACAGGCTCTTTTTGGGTTCCATATATTTAAAGTAGTTTTTTCTAGCAATGTGAAGAAAGTCTATGGTAGCTTGATGGGAATAGCATTGAATCTATGAATTACCTTGGGTAATATGGCTATTTTCACAATATTGATTCTTTCTACCCATGAGTATGGAATTTTTTCCATTTATTTGTATTTTCTCTTATTTCATTGAGCACTGGTTTGTCATTCTCTTTGAAGAGGTCCTTCATATCCTTTGTAAGTTTTATCCCTAGATATTTTATATTTTTGTAGCAATTGTGACTGGGAGTTCACTCATGATTTGGCTCTTCATTTGTCTATTATTGGTGTATATGAATGCTTGTGATATTTACACATTGATTTTATATCCTGAGGCTTTGCTGAAGTCGTTTATCAGCTTAAGGAGATTTGGGGCTGTGATGATGGGGTTTTCTAAATATACATTCATGACATTACAAATAGAGACAATTTGACTTCCTCTTTTCCTATTTGAATATGCTTTATTTCTTTCCCTTGCCTGATTGTTCTGGCTAGAACTTCAAATATTATGTTGAATAGGAGTGGTGAGAGAGGGCAACCTTGTCTTGTGCCAGTTTTCAAAGGGAATACTTCCAGCTTTTGCCCATTCAGTATGATATTGGCTGTTGGTTTGTCATAAATAGCTCTTGTTAGTTTGAGATATGTTCCATCAATACCTAGTTTATTGAGAGTTTTTAGGATAAAGGAGTGTTGAATTTCATCAAGGCATTTTCTGCATCTATTGAGATAATCATGTGGATTTTGTCATTGGTTCTGTTTCTGTGATGAATTACATTTATTGATTTGCTTATGTTGAACCAGGCTTGCATCCCAGGGATGTAGCATACTTGATCATTGTGGATAAGCTTTTTGATGTGTTGCTGGATTTGGCTTGCTAGTATTTTACTGAGGATTTCGCATCAATGTTCATCAGCAATATCGGTCTGAAATTTTCTTTTTTTGTTGCATCTCTGACAGATTTTGTAATTGGGATGATGCTGGCCTCATAAAATGAGTTAGAGAGGAGTCCCTCTTTTTCTATTGTTTGGAATAGTTTCAGAAAGAATGGTACCAGCTCCACTCCTCTTTGTTACTCTGGTAAAATTCGGCTGTGAATCCATCTTGTCCTGGGCTTTTTTAGGTTGGTAGGTTATTATAACTGTCTCAATTTCAGAACTTGTAATTGGTCTATTCAGGCATTCAATATCTTCCTGGTTTAGTCTTGGGTGGGTGTATATGTCCAGGAATTTATCAATTTCTTCTAGATTTTCTAGATTATTTGAGTATAGGTGTTTATAGTATTCTCTGATGGTAGTTTCTATTTCCATGGGATCTGTGGGATATCCCCTTTATCATTTTCATTGTGTCTATTTGATTCTTGTCTCTTTTCTTCTTTATTAGTCTGGCTAACTGTCTATATATTTTATTAATCTTTTCAAAAAACTAAAGAGCTTCTGCAGAGCAAAAGAAACTATCATCAGAGTAAAAAGGCAACCTACAAAATTGGAGAATAATTTTGCAATCTATCCATCTGACAAAGGACTGATATCCAGAATCTACAAGGAACTTAAACAAATTTACAAGAAAGAAACAAACAACCCCATCAAAAAGTGGGCAAAGGATATAAACAGACATTTCTCAAAAGAAGACACTTATGCAAACAACAAACATATGAAAAAAAGCTCATCACTGATCATTAGAAAAATGCAAATCAAAACAACAATAAGATACCATCTCATGCCAGTTAGAATGGCAATCATTTAAAAGTCAGGAAACAACTAATGCTGGAGAGGATGTGGAGAAATAGGAATGTGTTTACACTGTTGGTGGGAGTGTAATGATCTAGAACTAGCAATATCATTTGACTCAGTCACCTCATTACTGGGTATATATACAAAGGATTATAAATCATTCTACTATAAAGACACATGAACGGGTATGTTAACTGCAGCACTATTTACAATAGCAAAGACTTGGAACCAACCCAAATGCCCGTCAATGATAGAATAAATAAAGAAAATGTGACACATATACACCATGAAATACTATGCAGCCTAAAAAAGAATGAGTTCATGTCCTTTTCAGGAGCATGGACGAAGTCGGAATCCATCATTCTCAGCAAACTAACCTAGGAACAGATATGCAAATACCACATGTTCTCGCTTATAAGTGGGAGTTGAGCAATGAGAATGCATGGATATTGGGAGTGGGATGTCACACACTGGGCCCTGTCAGGGGGTGGGAGGCAAGGGGAGGGATAGCATTAAGTCAAATACCTAATACATGCGGGGCTTAAAACCTTGACGGTGGCTTGATGGGTACAGCAAACAATCATGGCACATGTATACCTATGTAACAAACCTCCACATTCTGCACATACATCCCAGAACTTAAATTATAATTTTAAAAATCTCAACATTCCTGATTATTAGAAAAAATGGAAGTCAAAACCACATCATGATACCATCTCCCACCAGTCAGAATGACTCTCATTAAAGTCAAAAAATAACAGGTGCTGGCAAGGTTATGGAGAAAAAAGATTGCTTATATACTGTTGGCTGCAGTTTAAGTTAGTTTAATCATTGTGTAACAATCTGATGAAGACCTAAAAATAGAACTGCCATTCAACCCAGCAATGTCATTACCAGGTACGTACCCAAAGAAATATGAATTATTCTATTGTAAAGACACATGCATAAGTATGTTCATTGCAACACTGTTCACAATAGCAAAGATATGAATTCAACCTAAATATCCATTGATGATGGACTGGATAAAGAAAATGTGGTACATATACAGCATGAAATATTATGCAACCATTAAAAAATAAAATTATGTTCTTTGCAGTAACATGGATAGAACTGAAGGCCATTATCCTTAGCAAACTAATGCAGGAACAGAAAGTCAAATACCACATGTTCTCACTTATAAGTGGGAGCTAAATGATGAGAATGTATGGACACATAGAGTGGAGCAACAAACACTGGGGCCTACCCGAGGGTAAAGAGTGAGAAAAGGGAGGAAGATAAGGAAAAATAAATAATAGGTACTAGGCTTAGTACCTAGGTGATAAAATAATTTGTACAACAAACTCTCAGGACACACATTTACCTATATAAAAAGTCTGCACATGACCCCTAAACTTAAAAGTTAAAAAAATTATAGCAGTGAATGTAAATGGCCTAAACCCTCTCAACATAAGACATAGAGTGTCTCAATAAATTAAAAAAGCAAGACGTATTTATCTGTTGCCTACAAGAAACACATTTCACCTATAAAGACACACATACACTGAAAATAAAGGTAGGGAAAAAGAAATTCTATGCTAATGGAAACAAAAAAAATGCATGATTAATTATAGTTATGTCAGACAAAATAGATTTTAATACAAACAGTATAACAAGAGACAAAGAAGGTTACTATCTAATGATAAAGGGTTTATCTTAGCAAGAGGACATAACAATTGTAAATATATATGCACCCAGTGGTGGAACAGCAAAATATATAAAGCAAATATTATCAGCACTAAAGAGAGAGATAGGCCCCAATACAATACAATAATACCTGGAAACTTCAAAACCCCACATTCAGCATTGGACAGATCTTCCAGAGAAAAACTTAAGAAACATCAGAATAAATCTATACTTAAACCACATGAATCTAATAGATATTTACAGAATACTTCATCCAAAGACTGCAAAATACACATTCTTTTCCACAGCATATGGATCATTCTCAAGGATTGACCACATGCTAGTTCACAAAAGAAGTCTTAAAACATTGAAAAAAAATGAAATAATATAAAGAATATTCTCTAACCAGGATGGAACACAGCTGGAAATTAATCACAAGAGGAATATTGTAAACTATACAAATACATAGAAAATAAACAATATCTTCTGAATGACCAGTGGGTCAATGAAAATAAAAATCAAATTGAAAATTTCTTGAAATAAATAATAGAGAAAACACAACATACCAAAATTTATGAGATACAATCGAAGCAGTACTAAGAGAGATGTTTATAGCTGTATGCGCCTAAATCAAAAAAAGAGGAAACTCTTCAAATAAACAATCTAATGATGCATCTTAAAGAACTAGAAAAGCAAGAGCAAAGTTAACTCAAAATTAGTAGAAGAAAAGACGTAAGGAAGATCAGGGAAGAAATAAATAAAATTGAAAGAAAAAACAATACAAAAGATAAATGAAGCAAAAGTTGTTTTTTTGAGAATTTAGTAAAAATTGACAAACTTTTAGCCAGACTGTATTGGTTCTCACATTGCTATAAAGAAATGCCTGCAACTGGCAAATTTATCAGGAAAAGAAGTTTAATCGGCTTATGGCTCCACAGGCTGTATAGGAAACATAATGCTGGCATCTGCTCAGCTTCTGGGGAGGGCTCAGGAAACTTACAATCATGGCAGAACGTGAAGGGGAAAAAAGCCAATCTTACCTGGCTTGAGTAAGAGGATTGGAGTTGCCACACACTTTTAAAAAATCAGATCTTGAGAGAACTCTTTTTTGAGAGCAGCACCAAAGGAAGAAATCAGCACCTGTGATCCAATTACCTTCAACCAGGCCCCACCTCCAACATTGGGATTACAAATTCACATGAGATTTGGATGGGGACACAGATCCAAACCATACCACAGACGAACTAACAAAAAAGAGACAAGATCCAAATAAATAAAATCAGATATAAGAAAGGAGACATTACAACTGATAGTGCAGAAATTCAGAGGATCATTAGTGGCTACCATGAGCAACTATATGCCAATAAATTAGAAAATCTAGAAGAAATGGACAGATTCCTAGATATGTACAATCTACTAATATTGAACCAGGAAGAAATTTAAAACCTGAGCAGACAAATTACAAATAACAAGATCGAAGTTAAAAGTCTTCGAGTAAAGAAAAGTCTAGTACATCATGACTTCACTGTCAAATTCTACCACCCCACATTTAAGTAAAAACTAATAGTAATCCTACTAAAACAATTCCAAAAAATAGTGTAGGAGGAAATAATCCAAAACTCATTTTACAAGGCCAGTATTACCCTAATACCAAAACCAGATACAGACACATTAAAAAAAAAAAAAAAAAAACTACAGGCTTATATCTGTTCTGAATATTGATGCAAAAATTTGCAACACAATACTAGCAAACTAAATTCAACAATACATTAAAAAGAGTATTCATCATGACCAAGTAAGATTTATCCCTGGGATGCAAGGATGGTTTAACATACCCAAATCAATGTGATACATCATGCTAACACAATGAAGAATGAAAACCATATAAATTTTTTAATTGATGATGGGAAAATATTTGATAAAAATTCAATATCATTTCATGGTAAAAATAAACCCTCAAGAAATAGGTATAGAAGGAACATAACAACATAATAAAATCATTTATGACACACCCACAGCCAGTATCATACAGAATCGGGAAAAACTGAAAGCCTTTTCTCTAAGATCTGGAACAAGATGAGGATGCCCAATTTCATAATGGTTATTCGACATAGAACTGGAAGTCCTAGCAATTAGACAAGAGAAAAAATAAAGATCATCCAAATTGGAACGGAAGAAGTCAAATTATCCTTGTTTGCAGATGACATAGTCTTATATTTTGTAAAACTAAAGACTTGTTTATCAGAACAATGTGTTTATTAGAACTCATAAACAAATGTGGTACAGTTGCAGGATAGAAAATCAACATAAAAAGGTCAGTACCATTTTTGTATTTCAATAGTCCATGTCTGAAAAAGAAATCAAAAAAGTAATTCCATTTACAATAGCCATAAGTAAAATTAAATACCTAGAAATGAACTTAACCAAAGAAGTGAAAGATCTCTTTAATGAAAACTATAAAACACTGATTAAAGAAATTAAAGAGGACACCAAAAATGAAAAAGTATTTCATGTTTATGGATTGGAAGAATCAATATTTCTAAAATGTCCATACTGCCCAAAGCTATCTACAGATTCAATGCAATCCCTATCAAACTACCAATGACATACCTCATAGAAATAGAAAAAACAATCCTAAAATTTATATGGAACCACAGAAGACCCAGAATAGCCAAAGCTATCATAAGCAAAAAGAACAAACCTGGAGGAATCCCACTTCCATACTTCAAATTATATTATACTACAGAGATATAGTAATGCAAACAGCATGGTACTGGCATAGAAACAGATTCATAGACGAATGAAACAGAATAGAGAACCCACAAAAAATTCCACACACCTACAATGAACTCATTTTGACAAAGGCAACAAGAACATACAGTGGGGAAATGACAGTCTCTTCCATAAATGGTGTGGGAAAACTGGATATTCATATGCAGAAGAACTAAACTAAATTTCTATCTCTTGCCATATACAAAAATCCAACCAAAATGGATTAAAGACTTAAATCTAAGAACTCACACTATGAAACTATTACAATAAAACTTTGGAGAACCTCTGCAGGTCATTGGTCTGAGCAAAAATTTCTTGAGTAATACCCCACAAGTACAGGCAACCATAGCAAAAACGGACAAATGGGATCATATGAAGTCAAAAAGCTTCTGCACAGAAAAAAAAAAAAAAAATTACCAAAAAAGGGAAGAGGTATCGCACAGAATAGGAGCAAATATTCGCAAACTCCCCATCTGACAAGGAATTAATAACCAGAATATATAAGGAGCTCAAACAACTCTACAGGAAAAAAATCTAATAATTCTATCAAAAAATAGTCAAAAAAAATTGAATAGACATTTCTCCAAAAAAGACATAAAATGGCTAGCAAGCATATGAAAAGGTACTTAACATCACTAACCATTAGAGAAATGCAAATCAAAACTACAATGAGATATTATCTCATCCCAGGGAAAATGACTTATACCCAAAGACAGCCAATAGGAATGCAGTGAGGATGTGGAGAAAGGGGAACCCTCATCCACTGTTGATGGGAATGTAACCTCTATGTAAAACAGTCTGGATGGTCCGCAAAAAACTAAAAATAGTTATCATATGATCCAACAAGCTGAATATTGGGTATATATACCCCAAAAAGAAAATCAGCATATTGAAGAGATAAATATATTGACATGCTTATTTCAGCACTTTTCGTAGTAACTTTGATTTGGAGGCAACCTAAGTGTCCATCAACAGATGAATGGATAAAGAATATGTACATATATACAACAGAGTAGTACTCAGCCATAAAAATGACATCCTATGGAGACAGCAAACCACCACGGCATGTGTGTACCTATGCAACAATCCTGCAAGATCTGCACATGTACCCTAGAACTTAAAATACAATAAAAGAAAAAAAAAGATAAATAAAAATTCAAAAATGACATCCTGTCATTTTTATGAATACTGATACTGTTCTCTGAGAAAAATGCTAAATGAACACCAGTTTGGGGGTATAGTTTTGGATATGCTAAGTTTGAAGTTTCTGTGGAACATCAAGGCAGAGGAAAGCCCTGGAAATAAGATGAAATTTGGCATCATCCACGAACAGATGGTGATACAGTGGTTGAAGGCATTGAAGAATATGATGGAGAAGTGGAAAATATCTAGATTTACATGAGAAGCCAATCAAAGCAGAAAATATTGGTAACACCAACATGTAATGGACAGATGAAGAAAAAAAAAAAACTAGTCACAGAAGTCAAAGAACTGAGAGAGATTAATATTGTTGAAACCAAGAAAGACTTTCCAGATGAGAGTAATAAAGAGTGTTAAATATTGCCAAAGTTCAAGTCATTTACCCCACTTGAGGAAGAGAGGTCAGTTGATCAGGTTTAATTATTCATTGGTGCCTCTAGAGAGAATGGTTTCAGTAAAGATAAAAGCAGACATCATGTTGCAGTGGATTAATAACAAGTCACAGAGAAAGAAATAGAACTATTGAGGGCAAAGTGCTCTTTCAAGTTGTTTAGCTGTAGAGAAAATTAAGGAACTACGGTTATAGCTTGAGGGAGAGGAACTCTTGAGGGTAGGCATTTTTTTTAAGATGCAGAAGATTTGATCATGTTTATAGGCAAATGAGGAAAAGCTAGTGGGAAAAGAGGTGTTAAAGACATATAACTAGGTGGGGAGGTATAATTGATGGAGTAGTGACTCTGTGAAAGAAAATCACTAGTGGAATGATTTGTCTTGGAAAAGGTAAGGACATCTGCTTCTCTAAGTCAAGAGAAAAGAACATAAATACAGGAAGGTTAGTTCAAGGCACTTCAAAATGGCTTTTAATTTCTCTGTAAAGGAAGCAAGATGATATACTGAGATGTGTATATTTAGGAACTTTGAGAAGAGTGGAAGTAATTGCTGTGGTAAACATTCATGACAAATGAAGAAAAAGGAAGCAATTGCAAAAAAGCAAAAGTTTGGTTAGTAATTTTGAGAGCACATGGAAAGTTGAAAATCTTTACCTTGGAAATGATGGCCATCAATGTGCTTATGCAATTTTCTGCAGTAGCACTCTGCAATCCAGAATTAAAAGTAAATAAGTGGATCTTTATATTTATTTGATATAGGAAAATTGCAGAGCAGGGGAAATAATAGGTGAGGGCATAACATACGAGTGATAATTATGCCCCAGATTCACACTGAACAACATGAAACCAGCAAGGGCTGAGAGAAGAGGGACTTTGAGAATAGAGAAATGTCAAGGATTAGCAATTTTCAATGATATTAAAGAACAAATTTAGTGGGAGTAAGGAAATTTGAGAGGAGGAATATTAAGGTGTTTTGATCAGAGAGTGGAATATTGGAATTAAAGTTTCTGGAGGTAAAATAGTTCTGTAAGATGACAAGATGTAGGATGCCGTTATTTAGTTGCTAACGTGGAGTAGAGGTGATATTTATTGGAGTTGAATGAGCTCAGGAAATTAATTGTAAGCCTATGTTGCTGAAGTTACCTGGTGAATTAGTCAAGGTAATTAAGGCTAGCTATAGCAACAAATAAACTCAACTGATTAATATGCAAAAGTTTGTTTTAACTCATGCATAATCAGGCTCAACTGGGTAGGGGTGGTCATTCATCCAGTAACTTTTGATCCAGGCTTCTTTCATCCTGAAATTCTAGTAATTCAACAGATAGTTTCCAAGGTATCTGCAGCAGGAGAAGAGGAGACATGGAATAAATATACTGACTTTTAACTGCTTCAGTTTGGAAGTAATACATGACATTTCAGCTCACAGTTCACTGGTCAGCACAATTTAAATGGTCCCATTCTAATTGCAAGGACAGCTAGGAAATATAAGGCAATCAGTGAACTATTTGGTGAGTGCTGTCTTTGCCACATTCCAGCAGGACTTGGGGTAGTGAGCAGCATTGTGAGTCAAGTGTCAAGGTTCTGTATTAATATGTATATGGTCCACCTTAGAAGGAAAAAGAAGCAACTGAAAAGATGGGGAGGTGGTATATCCAGAATGGTTTTAAAAGATAAAACAGTTTTGAGTTAGGGTTAAAGAAATATGATCTAGAAATTTCTGTGGGGAATTTAAGAAAATTCTATTCTGTTTCCAGGTCCCACACTCTGGGTAGGGAAATTGTTTGGAATATGGCTGGAAATGTGAATTGGGACCATACTGTGGGCAGAATTGAAACCAGATTAAATCTGTTGGCCTTTATCCTGGAAACAAAAGAATAAAATGACATGACAAAAGTGCATTGTAGGAAAATTATTTTAGCAATGGCATTCAAAATGCATTGAAGGGGGTAGATACTGGAAGTGAGAAAAGAACTAAGAGGTATGAGCTGCTGGGAGCCTGACTAATGGTAGTCACAGTGGGAATCCAATGTCACATGCAGGAGACACTAAGGGAGAAAATTCAGCAAGCTTTTATAACCAATAGTTGCTGCATATTTTATATGCCTCCAGCATAAATTCACAGAAGGACCAGACAGGCTTTGGAATGGGATGGGAAACAAAAGAGAGATAGATGAGGTATGCCTAGAAGAGCTAACAAGAATGATTAAAGGTGAAGGAAAGAAAGAGTCTGCAGAAAAGGACCAATGGACTCCGGCCACACATGGCCTATAAGCTGGGAGGCAAAAGGCAGTGGTGATTAGCAGCAGCTGAAGTCCACACATGGGGTCTTCTGGCATCTAAGACAGAGGTAGGAAACCTTTCAGATTTGGCTTCCCAAGTCAGCATTTATTCACTCTTAATTTCAGGATTTATATGCCAATAATATATTTTTCCACTCAGAAACTTTCTGTACATCTAAAATCTTATTGCATCTAAAAAATTTTTTTAAGTTTAAAGATTAAGAAGCTGCATTTAAAATAAAATTATAAAGTGGATTTAATGAGATTCACTTATACTTTTTCTGTTTTGACCTTTTTCATGTACCCCAAGTTCCTGTGTATATTTGTATACTCAAAGCTATGGAGATATATATCTCCAACTATTTGTATCCCAGCCTCACTCTTGCTAGCTCAAGAACTCTTATTACCACCTGATGATTACAGCCCAAGTAGCCTTAGATAGAGCAAAAGCAGACCAGAGCCCACTCTCCGCTGAGTCTGAAGCTACTTGGCCAGAGACATAAATGGTAGAGGAAAGTTCAGAGCGTTGTGGGAACACAAAGCAGGGAGTTCTGAAATGATTTTTTGATACAGGAAAAGGCCTCCATGAGATGTGAAATGTAAGTAAGATATAGTGTGGAAGCTGAGAGCTGAAAAAAATACATGATGTGTTTTAAAAACTGAACAAAATTCAGAGTAACTGGAATATAGAGAACTGGAGGAGAGCGAGGTTAAGTGAGGCTGGAAAGGTGGGCAAGACTCAGAGCTTGAGAGGGAAGGCATAAAGAAAACATTCTTCTTAGTGGTGTAAAATGCAAGCAAAACACTTTAAGTTATATATTATTTGGGGCAATAATAAACCAAACACTGTTTTAAGGGTTTTTTTTTTCCAGGTATTAGCTCTTTTAGTTCTTATTCCTACTCTATGAGATAGATGGTATCACTATTCCCATTCTGTAAATGAGAAAACTGGAGCAAGAAGGTCACTTGCCCAAGATAATACTGCAGGAGAACTAGGACTGAGTTTCAAGGTGTCTGGCTCCAGAATTTTTGCTCTTGAGCAATCCACATTATATTGCCTTATGCCAGTATAATGTGTCTTCTTGGGACAAAAAAACAAGCTTTTCTTTATGGTAATAATTTAGAGACAAAAAATAAATTTCAGTATAAAGCCACTGGACCCCTGAATACTCCATGGATGTCCAGAGGCCCAGGAAAATTCACCAAAAGGAGAAACGGTGCATGCACGCACACACACACACACACACACACACACACGCACAAAATTAAATTTTATTAAAAGTGATATTTGATTACTTCTGATCCTGGCAAAATGGAGTAGACTTACTTTCCATTATTCCTTCCACTTAAATACAAGTAAAAACGCTGAACATTATACAAATGTTTCTCTACTTACGATGGGGTTATGTTCTGATAAGCTCATCATAAGTTGAAAATATTGTAAGTCAAAAATGCATGGCTGACTGGCAACTGTGACTCACTATCCACTGCCCAGCATCATGAGAGAAGTACAGTTCCTGCTGAATGTGTATCACTCTCATTCCATCTTAACGTGGAAAATTCCCAAGTGGAACCATCATAAGTTAGGAACCATGTGCCTATGAATCAAATAAGAAAAGGTTATGAAAAGTAGTAAGAAGAAGGCAGCCTTCCCAGTGACCTTGGGACCCAAGGAATTACATGATGTTGAGTTCCCTGGGTTTTCTTTTTGCCTTAAGTATCCTATATGTGGAACTGAAGAAGACTTCAACAAGGAAACACGAACAGGTGAAAACAAAAATGTTCCTAACAAAAACCTGCTCTCTCTAGCCGAAGTATCAGGAAAGAGACAGGCTAGCAGGCCAGAAAACCTTTAGGTAATAATGGCTCTATTCCAGTCAATTATCACAGAAATATGTGAGGACCCATCCGCACCCATGCAAGTAAGGGACAAGTGGAGGGTCTATCACCCTTTCAGAGATGTAACAGGCAGTGTAACAGCCTCATCAGGTTGGTGTCAAAGAAGGCGAAGTAATGAACTGTGACTTTTGTCATTGCCAACTAGTAACAAGGTTATCCTCCCAACACCCATGTCATCAGTGAAGACTACAGGGGAAACCTGGGCTTCTTCTGGTACCCAGCACTAATAAGGTGTTCCTACTTCTCTCTGCTGCAGTGGTATCAAAGGAAGCCTAGTGGAGACTAAGAGCTTTCTCCATTGACCAGCAGTAATAAGGCCACCTCTACTCCATGGTGTCATTAGATGCAATATGGAGAGCAGTAATGAAACCTGCTTACCTCTTTCAGCCAGGGAAGCATGACTGAAAGCTTGGTAGGGAGCTAGAAATTCCACTCTGCCTAACATGAATGAAAAGCCCACGCCACTTGAGTGTCAATGAAAGCTGAGTGGGGAAATTGAACTTCTACCCCTAGCCTGTCAGTAACAAGGTACTTTGCCAGAGAAGTGTCAGAAGAAACAAGCTAAATCAAAAAGTGTAAATAAAATCAAGAGTCTCATATAGTAATATCCATTATGTCCAGGTTCCAATAAAAAATTACTTACTACATTAAGACCCAAGAAGTTCTCAGACTGAATGTAAAAAAGAAAATAGCTGCCAACACCAAGATGACAGAGATATTATAATTATCTGACAAATATTTTAAAGCAGTGCCATAAAGATGTGCATCAACACAAAACTATTTATATGTTCAAAACAAATGAAAGCTTAAAGTCTTAGCAAAGAAATAGAAAGCCTCAGCAAGACATAGAAGACATAAAGAAGAACTACATGAAAATTTGTAAACAGAAAAATGTGATAATGTAAAAGAAATTACAGGTTACCTCAGCAGCAGAATGGAGGGGACAAAGGAAAGAATTAGTGAACCTGAAGCGAGAATAGTCTTTGATAAAATTCAACATCCCTTCATGTGAAAAACTCTCAATAAAGGAGGATTGATGAAACATATCTTAAAAATAATAAGAGCTATTTATGACAAACCCACAGCCAATATCATACTAAATGGGAAAAAGCTGGAAAGCATTCCCTTTGAAAACTAATACATGACAAGGATGCCCTCTCTCACCACTACTATTCAATATAGTATTGGAAGTTCTAGCCAGGGCAATCAGGCAAGATAAAGAAATAAAGGTATTAAAAAAGGAAGAGAGGAAGTCAAATTGCCTCTGTTTGCAGAAGACATGATTCTAGATTTAGGAAACCCCATCGTCTCAACCCCAAAACTCCTTAAGCTGATAAGCAACTTTAGCAAAGTCTCAGGATACAAAATCAACGTGCAAAAACCACAAGCATTTCTATACACCAACAATATACAAGTGGAGAGCCAAATCATGAATGAACTATCATTCACAATTGCTACCAAGAGAACGAAATATCTAGGAATACAACTAACAAGGGATGTGAAGGACCTCTTCAAGGAGAACTACAAACCACTGCTCAAGGAAATAAGAGAGGACACAAAAAAATGAAAAAAACATTCCATCCTCATGGATAGGAAGACTTGATATTGTGAAAATGGCCATCCTGCCCAAAGTAATTTATAGATTCAATGCTATTCCCATCAAACTACCATTGACATTCTTCACAGAATTAGAGAAATCTTTAAATTGTATATGAAACCAAAAAAGAGACCATATAGCCAAGACAATACTAAGCAAAAAGAACAAAGCTGGAGGCATCACACTACCTGACTACAAACTATACTATAAGGCTACAGTAACCAAAACAGCATGGTACTTGTACCACAACAGACATATAGAAAAATGGAACAGAACGTCGATCTCAGAAATGATACCACATATCTACAACCATCTGATCTTTGACATACTGGACAAAAACAAGTAATGGAGAAAGGATTCCATGTTTAATAAATGGTGCTGGGAAAACTGGCTAGCCATATGCAGAAAACTGAAGCTGGACCCCTTCCTTACACCTTATACAAAAACTCAAGGTGGGTGAAAGACTTTAATGTAAAACCCAAAGCCATAAAAACCCTAGAAGAAAACCTAGACAATACCATTCAGTACATAGGCATGTGCAAAGACTTCATGACAAAAATGCCAAAAGCAATGGCAACAAAAGCCAAAATTGACAAATGGGATCTAATTAAACTAAAGAGCATCTGCACAGCAAAAGAAACTATTATCAGAGTGAACAGGCAAGCTACAGAATGGGAGAACATTTCTGCAATCTACCCATCTGACGAATCTACAATCTACAAGGAATCCACAATGTACAAGGAACTTTAACAAATTTACAAATTTACAAGCAAAAAACAACCCCATCAAAAAGTGGGCAAGGGATATGAACAGACACTTCTCAAAAGAGGACATTTATGCAGCCAACAAACATATGAAAAAAGCTCATCATCACTCATCATTAGAGAAATGTAAATCAAAACCACAATGAGATATCATCTCACACCAGTAAGAATTGTGATTATTAAAAAGCCAAGAAACAATAGATCCTGCCAAGGCTGTGGAGAAATAGGAATGCTTTTACACTGTTGGTGGGAATGTAAATTCATTGAACCATTGTGCAAGACTGTGTGGCAATTCCTCAAGGATTTATAACTAGAAATTTCATTTGACTTAGTAATCCCATTACTGGGTGTATACCCAAAGGAATATAAATTATTCTACTCTAAAGATACATGCACACATATGTTTATGGCAGCACTATTTACAATAGCAAAAACCTGGAATCAACCCAAATGTCCATCAATGACAGACTGAATAAAGAAAATGTGGTACATATACACCATGGAATACTAGGCAGCCATAAAAAGGAATGAGATCATGTCCTTTTCAGGGATATGGGTGAAGCTAGAAGCCATTATCCTCAGCAAACTAACACAGGAACAGAAAACCAAACACCACATGTTCTTACTAATAAGTGGGAGTTGAACATTGAGAACACATAGACACAGGGAGGGGAACAACACACACTAGTGCCAGTTGTGGGTGGGGTATAAGGAGAGGGAGAGTATTAGGAGAAATAGCTAAGGCATGCAGGGCTTAAAACCTAGATGACTGGTTGATAGGTGCAGCAAACTACCACGGCACATGTGTACCTACGTAACAAATCCACACGTTCTGTGCTTGTATCCTAGAACTTAAAGTAAATTTAAAAGAAAAAAAATCCACTCTAGTTAACAACATTCTGATAAAGTCAACAGATATGAGTGAGGACCATGAAATAAATCAAGATTTAACTATGAAAAAAAGATGTAGAAAATACCAAATCTAAACAACAGAGAACACAGTCTAAAAAAAGAAAGGTGGAGTGTCTCAGATCCAACATACATGTTACTGAAGTCTCAGATGAAAGAATAAAGAGGGCAGGATGGAAAAAGAACCATAAATAATGGCTGAAAAACTAGCCAGATTTGTCAAAAGACATAAAACTACAGATTCAAGAAACCAAGTGAACCCCAAATAACAAAAACAAAAATAATCCCCATCATAATCACACTTCTGAAAAATAAAGACAATGAAAAAGAAAGACAAATTATTGATAATAATGAGATAAATGATACCTTACTTGCAGGGACAAACAATTTGAATGCAACATATTTTTTATAACAAATCATGGAGACCAGAAGAAAGTGACAATATTTCTCAAGTGCAAAAGAAATGACCTCTCAATCCAGATTCCTGTATTCAGTGAAAATACACTTCAGAAATCAAGGGAAAATTGAGATTATCATATGAAGGAAAACTAAGAGAATTTGTTGTCAGCAGACCTACACTAAAAGAATGACTAAAGGAAGCTCTCTAAACAGAAAGGAAACAATAAAAGAAGAAATATTAAACTTGAAGAAGAAAAAAAATGGAGAAAAATATGGATAAATACAATATGCTTTCCTTATCATTTTGATTTTTCTGATTATGTTTTATATTTGAAGCAAAAACTATGGCACTGTTTGATGTGGTTCTAAATGTATGTACTCTACTAATCCATAGTAAGGTGAGGAAAAGGAAATAGAAGAAAAAACGGAGAGAACAAGCAAAATGAAAAGTCAATAATCATAGCCCTAACATAAAAATAATTACATTAATTATAAATAATCTAAATATACCAATTAAAAGACAGATAATGAAAGACTTAATTAATAAACACTACTTAACCATAAGCTATCTACAAAAACAACTCATGTAAATTAAAGCACTATAGTCAATCTTAAAGTAGAAGACTGGAAAAACAACCATCACAGTAACATTAATCTAAGGCAAGCATGAATGGCTATATAAATATCAGACAAAGTAAATTTCAGAGCAAATACAATTACCAAAATCTTAGAGGGACACCATGTAATGATAGAAGGGTTCATCTGCTAACAAGACATGGATCTTAAATGTATACGCATTAAACAATAGAGCTGCAAAATATGTAACGCAAAACTTTCAAAACTAAAACGAGAAATAGACCAATCCGCAATTACAGTTGTACACTTCAGCACTCATCCTTCAACAATTGTTACAACAACTGGACTGAAAATCAGCAAGAATTTATAATTTAACAACACAATCAATCAACAGGATCTGATGGATCTCTATAGAACACACCACCCAGCAACAGCAGAATATATATTCCAAATACGTATTATTTTCAAGGTCCCATGGAACATTTACCAAATTAAACCATACCTAGGGCCATAAAGTAAACCTCAACAAATTTGAAAGAACTGAAATCATACAGAGTGTGCTCTCCAATGACAAATGGAATCAAACTAGAAAATGAACAAGATCCCAGCTACTCGGGAGGCTAAGGCAGGAGAATCACTTGAACCCAGGAGATGGAGTTTGCAGTGAGCTGCGATTGCACCATTGTACTCCAGCCTGGGCAACAGTGGGGAAAAAGAAAAAAAAGAGAAAATGAACAAGAATTTTCCAAACCCTTAGTCAAAGAGGAATCTTGAAGGAAATCTAAAAATACATTGAACTGAATGAAAAGGAAAACACAATACATTTATATCTGTGAGACACAGCCAATGAAATACTGAGAGAAGAGTGTATAGCAACAAATGCTTACATTTGCAAAAATGCAAAGTCTCTAACCTATAATATAACTCCTACCTCAAGAGCCTAGAAAAAGAAGAGCAAAATAAACACAAAGCAGAAGGAAATAAACATAAAAGCAGAAATAAATAAAATTGAAAACAGAAAAACAATAGAGGAAAATCTGTGAAAGGCCCAGTTCTTTGAAAGATTAATAAAATTGACAAACCTCTAACAAGACTGAAAAAATAAAGGGAGAGAACACACAACTTACAAATATCAGGAATGAAATAGGGGATATCACTGTAGACTCTGCAGGAATCAAAGGGATAATAAAAGAATGCTATGAACAGCCTTACACACTTAGATGAAATGGACCAATTCCTCAAAAAATAACTCCTTCAATATGGAATAGAGAATTTGAATAGCCCTATAAACTGTCAAATAAATTGAATTCTTAGTTTTAAAGTGTCCTAAAAGAAATATCCAGACCGAAATAATTTTACTAGAGAATTCTACCAAGCGCTTGAAGAATTGACACCAGTTCTTTACAATCTCTTGCAGAAAATAGAGGCTAGTATTCTGAAGCTACTATTATCCTGATACCCAAAAGAGACAAAGGCAGTACAAAAGTAAAAACTATAGAAAGTACCCCTCATGAAAACAGAGGCAAAAATTCTTAACAAAATGTTAAGAACAGAATTCAGCAATATGTAATGAAAATCATACACCAAAACCTAATGGAGTTTATTCCAGGGGTGCAAGTCTGATTCACATTTGAAAATCAATCAGTATAATCCACCATATTAACAGCCAGAATAAGAAAATTCACTAAATCATATTAATTTATGCAGTAAAAGAATTTGGCTAAATTTAACATCCATTTATGATATCTCTCAGGAAAATGGGAATAGAAAGAAACTTCCTCAACATGAAGAGCAGCTACAAAATCCTGTGCAAATAACACACTGAATGATAGAGAATGGCTGCTCTCACTCTAGGATCAAGGCCAGGATGTTCTTGATTCTCACCATTCTTTTTAACATATTTCTGGGAGTTTTACCCCATGAAGTAAAGCAAGAAAATTATGCAGAAAGCATATGAATGGGAAGAAATAAAAGTTTCCTTTTTTTAAGGTGACATGATTCTTTACCTAGAAATGCCAACAAATCTACAAAACAAAATCCTAGAACTAATAAGTAAATTCAGCAAGGTTACAAGATAACAAGCTGGATCACTTACATATTGCTCATCTGAATATAAAGTAGTACAGCCGTGTTAGGCCATTCTTGCATTGCTATAAAAAAAATACTTGAGACCAGGTAATTTATAAGAAAACAGGTTTAATTGGATCATGGTTCTTCAGGATGTACAGGAAGCATAGCAGCATCTGCTTCTCAGGTGGCCTCAGGGAGCTTTTACTCATGGTGAAAGGCAAAGTGGGAGCAGACACTTCACATGCCAAAAGCAGGAGGAAGGGACATATAACAGGGAGAGAGGTATTACACACTTTTAAACCACCAGGTCTTATGAGAACTCGCTTACTATTGCAAAGACAGCACCAAGCTATGCCCCAAACACCTCCCACCAGGCCTCACCTTCAGCATTGGGGATTACAATTCAACATGAGATTTGAGTGGGGACAAATATCCAACCTATATCAACAGCCATTCTGGAAAAGAGTTTGACAGCTTCTTTAAAAAAAAAATGCAACTAGTATGCCACCCAACAATCACACTCATCAGTTTTCAGCCCAGGGAAATGAAAACTTATGTTCACACAAATCCTGTACATAAATAATCCAATTTAAAAATGGGCAAAAGACCTCAATAGATGTTTCTGAAAGGAACACATATAAATGTCTTCTATATAAATAACATATAAATGTTCACAGCAGCTTTATTCATAATTACCAAAACCTGGAAACAATCCAAAAATCCTTCAACAAGGTGAATGATGAAACAAATCGGTACATCCCATACCATCAACTACTACTCAGCAATAATCAGGAACAAGCAAACTACGAACACAAGCAACTACCTGAATGAACCTCCAGAGAATTATGCTTAGTGGAAAGAGTCAATCCTAAAAGGTTACATACTATAAGATTACATTTACATATGCTTAAAATGACAAAATTATATAAATGAAGAATAGACTAGTGGTTGCTAGCAGTTATGAAAAGGGTTAGGGTAAGAGGTAGCAATAAAAGTGGGTGTGGCAATAAAAGGGCAACATTAGGGATTCTTGTGGAGATAAAAATGTTTGGAATCTTCCCTAAATCAATGTCAATATCCTGTGATATTGTGTAATAGTTTTGCGATATGTTATCATTAGAGAATACTCAATGAATTGTACCTTGTGTCTTTCTGTATTATGTCTTATAGCTGCATGATAATCTATACTTATCTCAAAATAAAATTTTAATCTGAGAAGAGATAGTCTGTTAAATGAGCATTAAAAGAAAAAAAATATAAGTATTAGAAACATCAATATGTATTCCACAAGTACAAAAAATATTTTCATCTTTTAAATTGTCATTGTTGGTATGTTCTTGAGCACTCTGATCTTCAGGGTGTCACCTCTTATTTGATTAATCACCCTTATAAGTCTCTAAATCATTTTTATCTTTAGATCTTCAATTTCCTGAAAAATAGTCAGATAAGAGCAAAATTTTCCTTAGGGTGCAGTAACAGGGATCAGAGCAGTATTCCCTTGAGAGCTAAACATAATGAAAACAAAGGGCAGATCCAGGGCTTAGTAAACTGCATCTAGTCCCATTTCTGTCACTAATTAGAAGAGTAATCTAGGAAAATCTACTTATTCTCTCTGGGTCTCAATCACTTCATCTGAAAGATGATAATCTCCAAGGAACCCATTAGCTCTAGACATTCTAGGAAATCAAAGGCAAGCTGCCCTAGGGAAGAAAGTTTTTCCTATCCTGAGCTAATTGGAAGGGCTGTGTGAATGCCATTCTAGTTCTTAGATGCCTGTAATAACTACCTCCTTGTCAGAGATCACTGTAGTTTCAGGGCCAGTTCTGTTTGCTGCAACAGTGAATCTGAAGTTGTAGATATGCTATTTTGTATAAATGTTAGGGGAAAGAAAACTTAGACATCCCAGGAAAGGCAGTGGGTTAGTTAAAAATTTCATGCCAGGCAAATGTGTGATTGACTCAGAGCTCTGTGCCAATCACAATGGAAAGCTCAGCTCTATGGCACTTGGAGAAAGCCTGGGTGCCTAGAACTAGCACCAAGGGAAAAGTTAACTGAAATTCCTATTGAGTGGTGATTTCAACCTTAGGCTGTTGAAATTGGACCTAGGACCCAGACAGATAAGGACTTTACTTCAGCAGTTACCTGGGTAATAGAGAAGTAAGTGGTGTGTGTGTGTGTGTGTGTGTGTGTGTGTGTATGTGCAGAAAGGAAAATCAACAGGGCAGAATGTATACGTAATATACTCCAATAGCCTTCTAATTGACCTCCACATTCCCTCCTTACTTCAATCCAGCTTCCACACTACTGTTAAATTCATTTTTATTTATTGGTTGACAGACACAAGTTGATTCCAAATCTTGGCTATTGTGAATAATGCTGCAGTGAAAATGGGAGCATAGAAGTCTCTTCAAAATAGTGATATTATTCCCTTCAGATGCATACCTAGAAGTGAGATTGCTAAACCATATAGTAATTTTATTCTTAATTTTTTGAAGAATCTCTGTACTGTTTTCATAATGGCTATACTTACATTTCCACCAACAGTATGCAAGTTTTCTCATAGCTTTGCCAATACCTGTTATCCTTCTTTCGATAATAACCATTCTGAGAAGTGTGAGGTGATACTATGATTTCAATCTGCATTTTTCCAATATTTAATGATGTTGAGCATTTTTTCATATATCTATTGGCTATTTATGTGTCTTCTTTTAAGAAATGTCTTGGGGTCCTTTGCCCATTTTTTAATTGGGTTATTTGTTTTCTTGGTATTGATTTCTATGCGTTTCTTATAATTTTGGATACCAGATATATGACTTGGAAATATTTTGTCCCAATTCATAGATTGCCTCTTCACTCTGTTAATTGTTTTCTTTGCTGTGCAGAAGCTTTTTAGTTTGATGTGTTTCCATTTGCCTATTTTTACTTTTGATACCTGTACATTCGGAACCAAATCCAAAGAATCATTGCCCAGGCCAATGTTATGTAGTTTTCCCTCTATATTTTCTTCTGTAGTTTTATGGGCTTCATGTCTCATGTTTAAGTCTTTAATCCATTTTGAGCTGATTCTTGTATATTGTGTGAGATGAGTATCTATTTTAATTCTTCTGCATGTGGACATCCAGTTTTTCCAACACCATTTATTGAACAAACTCTTCTTTTCCCATTATGTGTTCTTGGCACATTTGTTGAAAATCTATTGACCACAAACCCATGGATTTATTTCTGGTCTCTCTATTCTATTCTATTGGTCAGTATGTCTATTTTTATGCCAGTACCATGTTGTTTTAAATACTATAGCTTTGTAATGAAATTTGAAATGAAGAAGTATGATGTCTTCAGCTTTCTTCTTGCTCAAGATTGCTTTAGCAATTCAGGTTCTTTTATAGTTCTATGCAAATTTTAGGATTTTCAGAAATTTCTGTGAAATATGCTATTTGAATGTTTATACAGATTGCATTAAATCTATGGATTGTTTTGGGTACTATGGGCATTTTGATAATATTGATTATTCTGATCAACAATCATGGAATGTTTTTTCATTTATTTCTGTGTTCATAAATTTATCTCATCAATATTTTATAGCTTTCAATTTGCAGATTTTTTATCTCATGGTATAAATTTATTCCTAAGTATTTTATTCTTTTTGATGTATTATAAATGGGGTTTCTGTTCACAATTTCTTTTGTGGACAGTTCTCTAACTATGAAGGCAGAGGCAGGCCTTCATACTATTTTGCATGACCCATAGTGGTAACAATGCAAAGCACTTATGGGGCCCTCAAATTTTACTGATTTAACATTGTTGAATAACTGTTAATGGGGCCTCTTCATCTCCATTTTTTTTAGCTCAAGCCCTCCTCACTTCTGCCAGGCACCACTGCAACAGCCTTTTCAATCATTGCCACTGAATTGATCTGGCTTTCTAAATGCAGGTAAGATTTTATTCCTCCTTCAAATTATAAATACACATACCAATGGCTTTCATGCCCTGATGAAAAGGTTTAAGGCCTTTAAGATGCCATGGAAATAAAGCCCACTAGAGATTTTTAAGGGCTGGGACCATGTTTTATTCATTCTTGTATCTCATGCCCTCACCACATCCCTACTTAGTGCAGTGTCTGGAACAAAGTACATGCTCAGTAAATATTTGACTACTGATTGAATATGCAAATGAATTGAAAAAAATCACTGAATGCCACAAATGAAAGGATTATGTTTTAGAGATATAATTCTGTCTTATTGATTTACAGATTAGGAAAATAAGGCTTGGGGAGTTTAAGTCAGTATTCATCTTAACATTATATTGCATTGAAGTTAGGTACAGAAAGAATCAGTCTGGGATGCTAATTCTGTGAACAACGTTAAATATACAAAGCATGAATTAACCAGGGATGGAACTCATTGGTCTTGGATAATTCTAGAAAATGTTACAACTTAGCACATCAAAGTATAGGAAACCAACAAGAGTTTCTTGCTTCAGCATCAGCAGGGTGTGACATCACATCCTTGTGTCATGAAGAAACCTGTTCTAAAGTGGTTGCAGAGAAGCAGCCACTTTGGAGCTTGAGTATTTATGAAAAGAATTTGATGTCATGATCAAATACAGCTTAGAACAGAACTATTCTGATATACATTGAATCATTTGCATAGAAATAACTGTGCTTTTTGGTCAATGGGCGGCTTACATTGGGAAGTCAATGTAAATGACTAATTCCTCAAATTTTGACACACAGCTAGATGAAAAGCTTAGTTTTTTTGTTTTTGTCCCCAGATTCTAGGCTGAAGCACCTGGCATTTCCAACCTATTTTTCATGTTGTCTCAATAATCTGATGACACCCTGGAATCCATTTCTCCTTACAGACCAGCATTGGGTATCCAAGGGATTCCTAGAAGCACAAATTGTAGACCATATGTTTCAGTTAGATTGGTTGAGGGTGAGAGATGTGTGGTACATAGATGGAGATGAGAGGAGCTGAATAGTTGGGGAGGTGAAAGCGCAGATGGAGTTTTTAATGGACTCTGGATTCTCAGGATCTTCATTCATGTTTTCAGGCAGATTGAGAGCCAGAGTTCTGATAAGGGTTGTGAATTCAGACAAGAGCCAGAGAAACTGGAAAGGCTCCAGTTTCCCAGATATTTTAGCTCCCAGCAGCTCCAGGGATCATGTAGGCAGGTATTGGTATAGTCCTTCCAGAGATTTATTGACAGTGATGGATTGCAAACCTGTCTCTTCTCAATCTTTTTCATAATAGGAAGAATAAGGTGGAGAGAAGAAGGAAACTGGAGCAAGAAAAACAAACTGCTCCTTACACTTGGATAGTGTTTTGTCCTATTTACCACTGTATCTTTTTAAGGGCTGGAACCGTGTCTTACTCACTTTTGCATCTGACACCTTGGTGTCCACCCCTGCCTAATACAGGGCCTGGTTTATTGTAGATGCTCAGTAGATATTTGCATACCAACAAAAGCTAAGGTTGTATAGAACTGGGCCAGGGAGTAGCGATAGGGTAAGTATTTGTAGTTGTGTCCAGGCCTGGAAAACATGACTGGGTCATAACCTTTACTTGTTATATATTCCCAGAGGGAAAGAACAGCAGTGGTTTAAGACTTTTAAACGATTGCTCACTAACTAATGGTTAAACTGTATGGGTAAGTGCTTTAATCAGACTATGGACATTGTACAGATTCTAACTATATATATCAGCAATATAACTAAATTCTTTTGATGTTACTTTAAATTTGTTTTATCTTTTTAATAATTTTTCAGATATAAGTGACGTAAAATAAACTACACATATTTAAAGTGTACACATATATATACATACATGTATAATATTCATAAAAGTATTACAACAGTGAAGATAGTAAACATATGTCTCATTCATCCCCAAATGTTCCTCTTGCCCCTTTGTAATTATTCATTCTTGCTTCTCCCCCACAGATAACCATTGATCTTCTGTCACTACATATTAGTTTTAATTTTCTAAAGTTTTATATAAATTGAATCACACAGTGCTATGGTTTGAATGCCCTTTTGAAAACCCATGGTGAAAATTTAATTGCCATTCTGACAGTGTTAAGAAGTGGGACTGTTAAAATGGGATTAGACCATGAGGGCTCTGCCCTCATGAATGTATTAATGTTGTTATCTTGGGAGTGGGTTTGTTATCTCAGAAGAAGATTCATGATTAAAGGATGAGTTTACCCCCTTCTCTCTTTCCTTATCTTGCTCATTCTCACTCTTTCACCCTTCTACATTCTGCCATGAGATGACTAACAATAAGGCCCTCACCAGATACATGCCACTTGACCTTCAACTTCCTAACCTCTAGAAATGCAAGAAAAAAATTTTTTCCTTATAATTCACTCAGAGCATATTCTTTTATAGCAACATACAATGGATTAGTACTTTTAGTGTGTGTGCTGGGTCTGGCTTCTTTAATGCACCATAATTATTTTGAAGCTCAAACATGTTATATCAGGTGTCAATAGTTCATTTTTATTGTTACGTGGTATTCCATTGTATAGATATACCAGATTTTTCTTTTTCATTCACCTGCTCATAATAAAAATATTTCTGGGTTTTTGACTATTACCAGTGATGCTGCTGTAAACATATTCATATATAAGTCTTTGCATGGGCATAAGCTTTCGTTTCTCATAGGTAAATGCTGAGAAAGGGAATGACAGCATCGTAAGGTATGTGTAGACTTCACTTTTTCAGAAATTGCCAAATTGTTTTCAAAAGTGGATGGAGCATTTTATATTCCCACCAGGAGTTTATGAGTTCCAGTTCCTCCACATCCCTATCAACACTGTAGTCCATTACAAAAAAACAGTCTGTTAATCTCTCATTGTGGTTGTTTATTATTTTACTGATTTCATTAAGTTGTTTATCAGCCATTTATTAAAGTTCACTGTGCTTCCTTAAAACAATAATTTTGAATGCTTTGTCAAGGAGTTCATAAATCTCCATTCCTTGGGGATGGTTTCTGGTACTTTATTTTGTTCTTTCAGCAGTGTAATATTTCTGGTGTCATGTTTCCCTAATTCTTCTTTTTAAAAAATGTTTTAATTCTTAATCTTTGTGGGTAAATAGGTGTATACATTCTTAGTGTACATGAGATATCTTCATACAGGCATGCAATGTGTAATAATTCCATCATAAAGAATGGTGTATCCATCCCCTAAAGCATTTACCGTTTGTGATACAAATAATCATATTATATTATTTGTTATTTTAAAATGTACAATTAAATTAGTATTGATTACAGTCACCCTGTTGTGCTGTCAAATAGTCTTATTCTTTATTTCTAATTTTTTTTTTACCCATTAACCATCCCCACTTCCCCCATGCCCTCCCACTCACCTTACCATCCTCTGATAACTATCCTTCTACTCTTTATGTCCACAAATTCAATTGTTTTGATTTTTAGACCCCACAGATAAATGAGAGTATGTGAAGTTTTTCTTTCTGTTCCTGGCTTATTTCACTTAACATAATGATCTCCAGTTTTATCTATGTTGTTGTAAATGACAGGATCCCATTCTTGTAGCTGACTAGTACTCCTTTGTATATAAGTTCATTTTCTTTATCCATTCATCTATTGATAGACACTTAAGTTACTTCCAAATTTTGGCTATTGTGAACAATGTTTCAACAAACATGGTAATGAAAATATGTCTTCAATACATTAGTCTCTTTTCTTTTAGGTATATATCCAGTAGTGGGATTGCTGGATCATATGGTAGCTCTACTTTTAGTTTTTTGAAGAACCTCCAAACTGTTCTCCATAATGGTTGTACTAATATACATTCCCACAAACAACATGCAAAGGTTCCCTTATTTCCATATCCTCACCAACATTTGTTATTGCCTATCTTTTGGATATAAGCCATTTTAACTGAAGTGAGATGATAGCTCACTTTAGTTTTGATTTGCATTTCTCTGATGCTCAGAATAGTTGAAGGATTGGCATTAGTTCTTTATTAAATGTTTGATAGAATTCAGCAGTAAGGCCATCAGGTACTAGGCCTATCTTTACAGGGACAGGTTTCATTACAGCTTCCATTTCCTTACTTGCACTGTTCAGATATATGATTTCTTCATATTTCAATGCTGGTATGTTGTACCTGTCTAGGAATTTGTTAATTTCTTCTAGATTTTCCAATTTACTGGTATGTAGTTGCTCATAGTAGCCACTAATGATCCTTTTAATTTCTTCAGTATTATCTGGAATGTCTCCTTTTTCATTTCTGATTTTATTTATTTGTATAGTCTCTCTTTTTTTCTTAGTTACTCCAGTTAAACTATGTCAATTTTGTTTAACTCTTCAAAAAACCAACTTTAGTTTCATTGATCTTTTGTATTGTTTTCCTCATTTCCATTTTATTTATTTCTGCTCTGATCTTTATTCTTTTCCTTTACTAATTTTGGGTTTGACTTGCTCTTGCTTTTCTAGTTCTTCAAGATCCATCATTAGGATGTTTATTTGAAGTTCTCTCTCCCTCTCTCTCTCTCTCTCTCTCTCTCTCTCTCTCTCTCTCTCTCTCTCTCTGTTTCTCTCTCTCTTTTTGAGATGGAGTCCCGCTCTGTTGCCCAGGCTGGAGTGCAGTGGCACAATCTTGCATTACTCCATTCTCTGCCTCCTGGGTTCAAGTGATTCTCCTGCCTCAGCCTCCTGAGTAACTGGGACTACAGGCGTGTGTCACTGTGCCTGGCTGATTTTTGTATTTTTAATAAAGGCAGGGTTTCACCATATTGGTCAGGATGGTCTCGAACTCCTGATCTTGTGATCCACCCACCTTGGCCTCCCAAAGTGCTGGGATTGCAGGCATGAGCCACCGCACCCGGCCTTTTTTGTCTTTTTTTGATGTAGACACTTACAGCTAAGAACTACCCTTTTAGTACTATTTTTGCTGTACTAGGTTTTGGTATGTTGTGTTTCCATTATCATTTGTTTCAAGAAATTTTTCAATTTCCTTCTTAATATCTGCACTGACCCCCTGGTCATTCAGGAGCATATTGTTTAATTTACATGTATTTGTATAATTTTTTTATATATACTTTAAGTTCTGGGGTACATGTGCAGAACATGCAGGTTTGTTACATAGATACACACATGCCATGATGATTCACTGCATCCATCACCCCGTCACTTACATTAGGTATTTCTCCTAATGCTGTCCCTCCCCTAACCCCCACCTCCTGCTATCCCTCTGCTAGTCCCCAACCCCCCAACAGGCCCTGGAGTGTGATATTCTCCTCCCTGTGTCCATGTTTTCTCATTGTTCAACACCCACTTATGAGTGAGAACATGCAGTGTTTGGTTTTCTGTTCTAGTGTCAGTTTGCTGAGAATGATGATTTCCAACTTTATCCATATCCCTGAAAGGGACATAAACTCATCCTGTTTTATGGCTGCATAGTATTCCATGGCGTATTTATGCCACACTTTCTTTATCCAGTGTATCTTTGATGGGCATTTGGGCTGGTTCCAAGTCTTTGCTATTGTAAACAGTGCCGCAATAAACATACATGTGCATGTGTCCTTATAATAGAATGATTTACAATCCTTTGGGTATATACACAGTAATGGGATTGCTGCGTCAAATGGAATTTCTATTTCTGGATCCTTGAGAAATCGCCACACTGTCTTCCACAATGGTTGAACTAGTTTACACTCCCACCAACAGTGTAAAAGCATTTCTATTTCTTCTCCAGCATCTGTTGTCTCCTGATTTTTTAATGATCACCATTCTAACTGGCATGAGATGGTATCTCAATGTACTTTTGATTTGCATTTTTCAAATAATCAGTGTTGATGAGTTTTTCTTTATATGTTTGTTGGCTGCATAAATGTCTTCTTTTGAAAAGTGTCTGTTCATATCCTTCGCTCACTGTTTGATGGAGTTGTTTGTTTTTTTCTTGTAAATTTGTTTAAGTTCTTTGTAGATTCTAAATATTAGCCCTTTGTCAGATGCATAGATTGCAAAAATTTTTTTCCCGTTCTGTTGGTTGCCGGTTCATTCTGATGATAGTTTCTTTTGCTGTTCAGAAGCTCTTTAATTAGATTCCATTTGTCAATTTTAGCTTTTGTTGCCGTTGCTTTTAGTGTTTTAGTCATGAAATCCTTGCCCAGGCCTATGTCCTAAATGGTATTGTCTAGGTTTTCTTCTAGGGTTTTTATGGTGTTAGATCTTATGTTTAAATCCTTAATCCATCTGGAGTTAGTTTTTGTATAAAGTGTAAGGAAGGGATCCAGTTTCAGCTTTTCATATGACTAGCCAGATTTCCCAACACCATTTATACATAGGGAATCCTTTCCCCATTGTTTGTTTTTGTCAAGTTTGTCAAAGATCAGATGATTGTAGATGTGTGTTGTTATTTCTGAGGCCTCTGTTCTGTTCTGTCGGTCTATATCTCTGTTTTGGTATCAGCACCATGCTGTTTTGATTACTGTAGCCTTGTAATATAGTTTGAAGTCAGGTAGTGTGATGCCTCCAGCTTTTTTGTTTGTTTGTTTGTTTTTTTCCTTAGGATTGTCTTTGCTATGTGGGCTTTTTTTTTATTTTTATTTTTTGGTTCCATATGAAGTTTAAGGTGTTTTTTTTCCAGTTCTGTGAAGAAAGTCAATGGTAGCTTGATGGGGATAGCATTACATCTATAAATTAGTTTGGGCAGTATGGCCTTTTTCATAATATTGATTCTTCCTAACTATAAGCATAGAATGTTTTTCCATCTATTTGTGTCTTCTCTTATTTCCTTAAGTAGTAGTTTGTCATTCTCCTTGAAGAGGTCCTTCACATCCC
The DNA here is from genome assembly GCF_001604975.1 of Cebus imitator. Lineage (NCBI taxonomy): Eukaryota > Metazoa > Chordata > Mammalia > Primates > Cebidae > Cebus > Cebus imitator. The sequence continues at coordinate 2,790,127 of NW_016107504.1, forward strand.
TTGTTAGTTGAATTTCTAGGTATTTTATTCTCTTTGTAGCAATTGTGAATGGGAGTTCACTCATGATTTGGCTCTCTGTTTGTCTGTTATTGGTGTATAGGAACACTTGTGATTTCTGCACATTGATTTTTTATCCTGAGACTTTGCTGAAGTTGCTTATCACCTTAAGGAGATTTGGGGCTGAGACGATGGGGTTTTCTAAATATACAATCATGTCATCTGCAAATAGAGACAATTTGACTTCCTCTTTTCCTAATTGAATACCCTTCATTTCTTTTTCTTGCCCTGGCCAGAACTTCCAATACTGTGTTGAATAAGAGTGGTGAGAGAGGGCATCCTTGTCTTGCACCAGATTTCAAAGGGAATGCTTCCAGTTTTTGCCTGTTCAGTATGACATTGGCTGTGTGTTTGTCATAAATAGCTCTTATTATTTTGAGATATGTTCCATTGATACCTAGTTTACTGAGAGTTTTTAGCATAAAGGTCTATTAAATTTTATCAAAGAACTTCTCTGCATATATTGAGATAATCATGTGGTTTTTGTCTTTGATCCGTTTATGTGATGGATTATGTTTATAGATTTGCGTATGTTGAACCAGCCTTGCACCCCAGGGATGAAGCTGCCTTGATCGTGATGGATAAGCTTTTTGATGTGCTCTTGGATTCAGTTTGCCAGTATTTTATTGAGGATTTTTGCATCAGTGTTCATCATGGATATTGGCCTGAAATTTTCTAGTTTACAAAATTCTTCTTATTATTAATTTCTAGTTTTATTCCATTGGGGTCAGAAAAGATGCTTGATATTACTTCAGGTTTTTTTTTATTGCATTTTAGGTTTTGGGGTACATGTGAAGAACATGCAAGATTGTTGCATAGGTGCACACGTGGCAGTGTGATTTGCTGCCTTCCTCCCCATCACCTATATCTGGCATTTTTCCCCATGCTATCTCTCCCCAACTCCCCACCCCCTGCTGTCCCTCCCCTATTTCCCCCCAACAGACCCCAGTGTGTAGTGCTCCCCTCCCTGTGTCCATGTGTTCTCATTGTTCAACACTCGCCTATGAGTGAGAACATGCGGTGTTTGATCTTCTGCTCTTCTGTCAGTTTGCTGAGAATGATGGCTTCCAGGTTCATCCATGTCCCTACAAAGGACATGAACTCATTGTTTTTGATGGCTGCATAATATTCCATGGTGCATATGTGCCACATTTTCCCTGTCCAGTCTATCATCGATGGGCATTTGGGTTGGTTCCAAGTCTTTGCTATTGTAAACAGTGCTGCAATGAACATTCGTGTGCACGTGTCCTTATAGTAGAATGATTTATAATCCTTTGGATATATACCCAGTAATGGGATTGCTGGGTCAAATGGAATTTCTATTTCTAGGTCCTTGAGGAATCGCCACACTGTCGTCCACAATGGTTGAACTTGCCTTGTTACATAATTTATGGTCTATCCTTGAGAATGATCCATAGGCTGAGGAAAAGAATGTGTAGTCTCTTTAGCTCTTGGATAAAATGCTCTGGAAATATCTGTTAGATCATTTTGTTCTATAGTGCCGATTACGTCCAATATTTCTTTGTTGATTTTCTCTCTGGATGATCTGTCCAATGCTGAAAGTGGAGTGTTGAAGTCTCTATCTATTATTATATTGGAGACTGTCTTTTTAGCTCTAATGATATTTGCTTTATATGTCTGGGTGCTTCACAGTTGGGTGCAAACATACTTAAAGTTGTTATATTCTCTTTCTAAATTGACCCCTTTATCATTACATAGTGACCTTGTTTGTCTCTTCTTAAAATTTTTGTCTCAAAATCTATTTTGTCTGTTATAAATATACTGCTCTGTTTTGGTTTCCATTGGCATGGAATATCTTTTTCCATCACTTAATTTTCAATCTCTGTGTGTCTTTATAGGTTAAGTGTATTTCTTGTAGGGAAGAATTCATTAGGTCTTGTTTTTTTGATCCATTCAGCCACTCTCTGGCTTTTGATTAGAGAGTTTAGTCCATTTACATTCAATATTATTGTTGATAAGTAAGGACTCACTTCTGCCATTTTGTTATTGGTTTTCTGGTTGTTTTGTGGTTTTTCTCTCCTTCCTGTCTTGCTTCAATGAAGGTGATTTTCTGTGGTGTTATGATTTAGTTTCTTGATTTTTATATTTTATGTATCCTTTGTATGTGCTTTTGGTTTGAGGTGACCATGAGGCATGCAAATATTATCTTATAACCCATTATTTTACACCAATAACAACTTAACAGTGTTTGCATAAAGAGACAAGCAAACACACAAACAAAACAAAAGTAATAAAGCCTCTAAGCCTTGCCTTCATCTCCCTACTTTTCAACATTTTGTTGTTTCTATTTTTATCTTATTGTCCTGTCTAGGTCTTGAAAAGTTTTTGTAGTTATTACATTATTTTTGACTGATTCACATTTAGTCTTTCTACTTAAGATAAAGTGAATTTACACACCACAGCTACATTTTAGTAATATCCTGTGTTTCCTGTGTACTTAATATCACCAGTGAATTCTGTACCTTGAGATTATTTCTTATTGTTCATTAATGTCCTTTTCATCCTGATTGAAGTACTCTCTTTAACATTTTTTGTATGACAGGTGTGGTCTTGAGGAAATGTTTCAGGTTTTCTTTGTCTGGGAAAGTCTTTATTTCTCTTGAATGCATGAAGGGTATTTTTGTAGAATATACAATTCTAGGGTAAAATATTTGTTTTTCCTTCAGCACTTTAAATATGTCATGCTACTTTCTCCTGGCTTGTAAGGTTACCACTGGAAGGTCTCCTGCCAGATGTATTGGAGCTCCTTCATATGTTATTTGTTTCTTTTCTCTTATTGCTTTTAGGGTTTTTTCTTTATCCTTGATATTTGAGAGTTTGATTACTAAATGCCTTGAAGTAGTCTTCTTTAAGTTAAATGGGCTTGGTGTTTTAGAATCTTCTTGTACTTGAATATTGGTATCTTTCTCTAGATTTGGGGAGCTCTCATTTATATCCTGTTGAACGATCTTTCTTCACCTATCTCTTTCCCTGTTTCCTCTTTAAGGCCAATAGCTCTTGAATTTGCCCCTTCCTTACAGGCTATTTTCTAGATTCTATAGGCATGCTTCATTGTTTTTTATTCTTTTTTTTTTTCTGTTGTCACCTCTGACTGTCAAATAGCCTGTCTTCAAGCTCACTAATTCTTTTTTCTCCCTGGTCCATTCTGCTATTTAAACTCTCTGATGCATTCTTCAGTATGCCAGTTGCACATCTCAGCTCCAGAATTTCTGATTTTTTAAATTATTTTTATTTCTTTGTTAAATTTGTCTGTTAGGATTCTGAATTCCTTCTCTGTGTTATATTGAATTTTTTTGAGTTTCCTCAAAACAGCTATTGTGAATTCTGTCTGAAAGGTCACATATCTCTGTTTCTACAGAATTGGTCCCTGGTGGCTTATTTAGTTCATTTAGGAAGCCATGTTTTCTTGGATGATTCTGATACTTGCAAATGTTTGTCTGTATATAAGTATTGGATAGTTAGATATTTGTTGTCTTCCTCTCAGTTTGGGTTTATTTGTACTCATTCTTCTTGGGAACACTTTCCAGATGTTCAAAATGACTCGATGTTATGATTTAAACTGTATGTACTTTAGGAGGCACCCCAAGCCCAATAATGCTGTGGTTCTTACAGACTCATAGAGGTACCACTGTGATGGTTTTGCACAAGACTCCAGATAATTCTCTATATAACCAGGCAGACACACTTGTTCTCTTCCCTTACTTTCTCTCAAAAAAATGGAGCCTCTCTCTCGCTGTTCTGAGCCACCTGGAACTGAAGGTGGACCGACACCTTCAGACAACTGAAGGTGGAGCAACCCCGTGGCCACTGCCACTATTGCTGTACTGACCTTAAGCCAGCACAGCAAGGGGTCTTCTTAAGATGTGCTATAACCATTCCGTGACTATTGCCTATGTTAGCTCAAGGCCCTGGGTCTCTAAAACCAGCAGATAGTAAAGCCAGTCAGACCTGTGTTGTTCCCTTCAGGACAGTGAGTTCCCCAGGCCTTGGGTTGGTCCAAAGTTGCTGTCTAGGAATCAGGGACCAGAGTCAAAAACCTTAGTTGTCTACCTGGTGTTTTATTGCACTGTGGTTGAGGTGGCACTCAAACCACATAACACAGTCCTTCTCATTCTTCCTTCCTTTTTTCAAAGGCAGGGCAGCCTTACCCCACTGCTGCCACCACCTCAGGCTCATGGAGAATACTTCTGGACTACCACTGATATTCTTTTAATGTCCCAGGGCTCTTCAGTCAGCTTTTATTGAAGGCTGCCTAGCCTGGGACTCACACTTCAGGGTAGCAGGCTCCATTTTGACCCAGGGCAAGTCCAAAAATACTGCTCAAGGGTCTAGTCCTGGAATTGGGGACCACAAGAGCATGCTTTATACTCTACTCCCCTGTGGCCAAGCTGGTATCTGACTTGCAGGACAAAATGCCTTTTACTTTTCCCTCCAGTTTTCTCAAGCAGAAGGAATTTTGCCCGATAGCCATCACAGTTGGTTATGTTTTGAGTCTCATCTCAAGTCAGCAAGTCTCAAGAGGCTCACCCAAGGCCTTTTACATAGTTCCTGGATATTACTACTAGTTATTCAGGGCCAAGGGCTCTTCAGTTAGCTGGTGATTAATCCTTCCAGGACTGGGTTCTTCCCTTCGAGGCATTGGGTTCCCTTCTGGCACTGGGTGTGTCTACAAATGTCAATCAAGAACTCAGGCCTGGAAAGGAGCCTAATGACTCTGGCTGGTACCTTATCTTGCTGTGGCTTAGCTGTTAACCAAGATACAAGAAAAGTTCTCCCTTTCCTGTTCACACTTTCCTGTTCTCTTTTTAAGCAGAAGGAAGGGGTCTCTTTTGGAGCCATGAGCTGTGCAGCCTGTGGTTAGGGGAGGGGTGATGCCTGTATTCCCTTAACCATCCCCACTGGTTTCTTCTTATGCTCCACCAGTCCACTGTTTTTGGGCCCAGTTAGTTCTAGAACTTGACTAGGAGTTGCAGTCTTTGTGGCCTAGACTGCATTTCAAGTTTATTCAGAGCCTCAGAACACTTTAGTCCATGGTAGCGAGTTTTGTCAGAACTCAAGTTTGGACTGCTGGGATGGGAGCTGTCATTTCCTATAATAATAATGCCTTCTTCTGGGATTGGCGATTGCCCTTCTGAGTAGGGTTGGTTTAAAGACGCCCATGGTTGGGTGTCAGCTGACTTTGGTTCAGTTTTGTTTTCTTCTATAAGAGGGCAACACTGAGTTCAGTACTTTACAACTGCTGTGCCCTCACACTCCCTAGACGACAGAAATGCTCTCTATACCATACCACCCCTGCTGGATGTTGGGGGCTGGGTCCCACTTGTCCTACTAGAAGGTCTTCAGGCAGGGTGGCATTGGTGATTCAAGAATGTTTTTCCTACCTCTTCGGTGCCTCTTTCAGTGATATGAAGTTAAAACCAGGTACTTTAAGGGCTTGCCTGATTTTTGGTTCTTATGAAGGTGCTTTTTTATGTGTAGATAGTTGTTAAATTCGTGTCCTTGTAGGAGGATGATTAGTAAAGCCTTCTATTCCACCGTCTTGCTCATCTTGCTCCAACTCACGTTTTTCTAACTTTTTTAACTTTTAAACTTTTGTTTTTAAAAGATATAGACATACATATTTGCCTAAGCCTACACAGGGCCAGCATCATCAATATCAGTGTTTTCCACCTCCATATCCTGTCCTACTAGAAGGTCTTCAGGGGCAATAACATGCATGGAACTGTCATTTCCTATAATAAAAATATCTTCTTCTAGAATATCTCCTGAAGGACCTTCCTGAGATTACTTCAGATATTTTTATAATAGAAGGAGTACACTCTAAAATAACAATAAAAAGCATGGTATAGTATAATAAATACATCAACTAGCAACACAGTCATTTATAATCATTATAAAATATTATTTAATATGCATAATTGTATGTGCTAGACTTTTATATGACTGGCAACACGGGAGTTTTGTTCACACTAGCATCATCACAAACATATGAATAATGTGTTGTGCCATGATATTATGATGGCTATGACCTCACAATGCCTACAATATCAACATTGCTGCAACATCACTAGGTGATAGGAATATTTTTGCTCCGTCACAAACTTATGAGAACACTGTCTTCTATGTGGTACTTCAATGACTGAAATGTCATTCATATGGTGCATGACTGTATCACAGACATTGTGGCTTAAAATAATACAAAATTATTACTTACAATTCTGGAAATCAGAATTCTGAAATGGGGCTCACTGAACTAATATCAAGGTGCCATCAGGGCTATGTTCCTTTTTTAGCTTCTAAGTGCCATCTACATTTCGTGGCTCATGGACTTCTTTATCTTATGTTAAGTGGCAGCAATGGCCAGTTGAGCCATTCTCATAACACATCATTCTGACTCATTTTGTCTGCCTCCCTCCTCCAAATTTAAGGACCCTTGAAGTTACACTGGACCCATCTTGATACTTCAGAATAATATCCTCACTTTAAGGTTAACCTTAATTCCATATATTAACTTAATTCTCCTTTTCCATATAAAGTAATATATTCACAGGTTTTGAGGCTTAGTATGAAAAGCCTCTTCAAGAGGTCATTATTCTGCATACCATAAAGTCCAACTAAAGCTGCTCTTGAATGAGAACCAATACACTGGAGACTGACATCAAGGTCCTTCATGAATAGTGGTTATTTCTCTTTATCACTTGTACCATCACTACCCAGTTAAGGCTCCATTCTGGACCCTTTACCTCTACACTCTTGTGAGGTTACTAAATAATACATGATTTCAGCTGCTCAGTATTCCTGCACCAACTCTCTGACATCAACTGGGCGTCCTAAAATTCAATTCAGTTCTGACATTAACCACCTGTGATTAGTACAGATCCCACTAATTAAGTCTTTCATTCTGACACCAACAATCTGGAGTTAGTGTAGACCCTCACAAGTTAAGGGTTCAGTCCCATAAGGCTGTCCCCATTCCAGATGTCAACCACAAATGTCAGTTTCCCCAAGCTACTCACACTACTGCCTGGCCAGCTACAAATACATGGGTTCCCACGATCTTTTTCAAGGCTAAATAATTTGCTAGAAAGTTCTACACTTATGACTACCATTTTATTATAAATAATACAGATATATAGCTAAATGAGACACATAGGGCAAGATCTTGGGGAGGGGAGTGGTGCAGAGCTTTCATCCCCTTTCCTTATGGAATCCAGGCACATCATCCTCCTTAGAACATAGATGTATTTACCATCCTTGGAGGTCTCTGAGCCTCATGGTTTCAGGATTTTTATATGAGGTTTCATTAGTAGGCATGACTGATTAAATCATTGACCACATGATTGAACGCAATTTGTAGCCTCCTTGAATATCTCCTCCTTTCAGCCCCAATTTTCTAATAATAAAGCTGATTTTTTGGCAACCAACCCTCATCCTGCAGCTACCTAGTTCTGCTCCCTATGAGTCACCTCATTATTGTAACAAAGACAGTCCTATCACTTGGGAAATTCCAAGCCCAAATATTTTGTTTTATTTTACCACACCCTCTATGCTAGTGACACTAAAAGACTTCATTGCCTCTGGCAGTCACTAAGATGGCTTCACATAAGACATCCAATCAATTTCTAAACCTAGTGTCACCAGAATCAGGTGGAATGCCTATCCCAAGTTCTTGACTTCCTTGCACTGTAATAAGTATTCAAGAAATATTTGGAAAGAGAAAGAAAGAAAGAAAGAAAGAAAGAAAGAAAGAAAGAAAGAAAGAAAGAAAGAAAGACAGACAGAAAGAAAGAAAGAAAGAAAGAGAGAAAGAGAGAGAGAGAGAGAGAGAGGGAGGGAGGGAGGGAGGGAGGGAGGGAAGGGAAGGGAAGGGAAAGAAAGAAAGAAACAAACAAACAAAGAAAGAAAGAAAAGAAAAGAAAGAAGAAGGAAGGAAAGAAAGAAAGAAAGAGAAAGAAAGAAAAGAAAAGAAAGAAAGAAGAGAGAGAGGAGGGAGGGAGAAAAGAAGGAAGGAAGGAGAGAAGGAAGGAAGGAAGTTACCCTTAAGAAACTCTAAATATTGTAGAGAAAATGGATACATGAACAAGTCACTTTCAAACAATCTGGGGGACCAGGGAAACTTTCACAGAGAATGGATTAAGTTTAGAAGGGTGAGTGTTAATCAAGTGAAAGAAGGTAAGAAGTGAGTTGTAGACAGAGGACTTATCTTGAATAAAGATGTAACTGAATAATCGGTTTTCCATGGTGTCAACCACTTCTTTTCTTATCCCTTCTTTCCAGTTATTTTCCTGTGACTTCCCTCCCCTTCCATCTAGTTCTCTTTACATTGGGCTATTGCATAGCCTCTCAGAGACCTTTCTATCTTGAGATCTCCTTGAACTGCTGTCTCAAATCAATCTAGTGCAGTGTGCATAGGTCAGCCAGAATCTTCCTGGAATATTTGGATGTCATTCCACTGCTCAGATACTCAAGGCAGTTAGTGTTCAAATTGAACTGAATCGTAGAACACCCAGCTGATGTCAGAGAATAGGTGCAGGAATAGAAGGTTCAAACTTATGTGTCAAAGTCCTCTCTAGCAAACCCCTTCTTACTGAACTTCCTTCAGTTCTTGCTATTGTCTTCCCTCAGCTTTTGCTGCTGTCTGACCTGGACTCTTTGTTCTAGCCTCTTCATTTCCTGAATGAGAAAATATGACTTGCTTACTCCCATTTCTGAACCATACCACAGGCCAGGAATCCCCTCTTCTCTCTTCCCTCTCCATGAATACAGCTCTGGCAAGAGGTCAAACTGTTACTGAAATAGAGCCCATTGTAGCAGGCAAAATGTGAGTTGGCTTCCTACAGACCTGGAACAGGCAGAACAATTTTGTGTGGGTACTTGGGTCTCCAATCGGCAATTGTGGACCAACTCTAATCCTGAAATCCCTGAGGACTCATGGGAGAAAGAGCTCAGGCAGTTCAGATCTCATGAGTTTAGGTTCAATATACTGAAGCTACCCCCCCCCCAAAAAAATGTGAGTTAATAAAGTTTGTCTGTCAAAGTGCCACGGGCCCTACTGTCTTCTTTTATATTTTTCCTCTTTTAAATCTTATAGCTCTAATCCAGTACTCACTGTCACTTCCTTTCATCCTGACAAGAAGAAAAAGGAAGCCAATAATCTTACTCATATTGCAGTCTTGGGGACTGAAACTGTTATGTTTCACAAGAGGATGTCAGGGGATTGAAAGGGACCTCTGCTGCTTACTGACTATGTGATCTGCAGCAAAGGACTTGGGTGCTCTGTGCCTCAGTTTTCTTATTCATAAAATGGGGACATTAAGAGTATCTATATTGCTGTTAGCTATAATTGTTATTATTTTCTGTCAGTATCCTATACAGCAACGCTGCCTATGATGGGATCACTGTACCTCCTAGGAAAATTCATTTATTTTGCAGTTTTAGAAATACAGAAAGGAGCTGTATTCATAGGAAAAGAATGGGTCTTTCTTAGATTTCTAGAATAAAGCTTGTCTTCCATGGGTTTGTGAGGCTAGTTAACTCCTCCTGAGGCTTGCCCTATTGTTATTGCCATAGAGTATTTATAATAATAATAATAATTCATCTGTTGAGCACTTACTATGTGCAGGCATTGTGGTAAGTATTTTATATGCATTATCTAAACTAGTCCTTATTGCTCTAATTATTATTTTATTAATTGCTAAAATTTAGATAATGCCTATTAGGAGTTAGGCACTTTTCTAAGTACTTTACCAATGAAATCACATAAAAATCATAAGAAGTAGGTACTACCATTTGTTTACTTTACAGATGAGAAAACTGTGGCATTGAGAGATTAAGTAAGTTGCTCATACAGTTGGTCATACAACTGTTAAGTGGAGAAGCTAGATTTTGAGTCTAGGCAATATGGCTCCAGAAAGCACTCCTTAACTACTAAATCATACTGCATTCTTCATTATGTAGCAATTCTAATATACGCAGTCTCAGAGAGAGTAACAACTGCCTACATTCTCTTGTACTTCCGGCTCCTGCCCCTATACCATCCCCGCCACCGTTGGGAAACTTTGCCTTACTGTTCATTTTACCTCAGGTGTTCTCTTAGGGATTATTCCCATATTCCCATCTTTGCTGGTGGTTAATTGTGCTATGTAAGACAAAATGATGCCTTTAATGCTAAGTTTTATCCACTGTAAAGCAGAAATTACATCCACTTGGCAGTAATATTGTTATTACTGTCTGCCATAGTCCATACCAACCAGCCCAAGCCACCCCACCCACATGCTACTGAGTTGGCAGCCAATAAAGCCAAATACCAGACCTCAGGGCCGCTTTCATGGCAGTCACAGTGAGCCCACTCAAACTGCTACTGCTCTAGCTCTTCATTCCCTGTGGACTGGTCCCTGTAGGTACCTGCCTTCTGACCTTGGCTATGCATCCTGTGTCTGTCCTCACACTGCTATCCCAGACATGATCATTTCAAGTCTCATTTGTTTGTTCAGCGCTTTTCAGGCAAACGTTTGCATTTTTCCTCTGGTTCTTCCTTTTGTTGGCTGTTCCAGCTATCCCCTGCACAGCCCAGTCCCAGACCTACCTATCAATGAAGCAGCCCTGGGCTACTGCCAAGGGCCATCAAACTAAACCTCAGCTAGTACATGTTATGCAACGACATGACTGCTTTCCCTGGTTTATCGCTGCTGAGTTCCCATTCAGAAGTTTCCTACATCCAGAATGTACATTTAACCTAACAATTGGAATAACAATTTCCATGCTTGCCATTTTTCTGCATTACTAAACACCATCTCAACCCCTGTAGATTTCAAGCACTTGGAGGGGTCATTCATTCAGATAGGAGATTCTATCTAACTTTTTTCCCAATAAAAATAACCATTACTACTTATTAAACATTTACTATATTCCAGACACAGTCCTACGTAGTTTACATGCATTCCTTCACTTAAACTATGCAACAATCTTAGGTGAAAAATACTATTATCCTCATTTTCCAAGTGTAGAAAAACTGAGACGAAGAAAGGTTGAGTGACTCACCAAGGATCACACAGCGATCATCTGGCAGAGCTGGGATCTGAATTCGGACTGTATGCTTTTAAGATTCACACCTTTAATCACTGAATACTTTTTCCTCCCAATTTCTATTCACGCTACTAAGTACTTGAATACTTTTTTGGGCCTCTTTACAGTTCAAGAAATTGTGAAACTCTGCTTTCCTTTTCATACTAATCCTTCCCACATGAGAGGTAGGGGGCTTCCAGTATTTTGGTTAAGCCCAGCCTACTCATATTCTTCCCCATGGCCCCATGCCAACTGGAGGCTGGGGGAAGAGCAAATGCTGAAACTTTCAGTTTCACAGTGGCCAGTTTCAGGAGCTGGTGTAAGAGAAAAGTCGTGGATTAGCAAAGTACTGGTGAGAACGAGCCTTCCACCTCAAGAATGTTCCGAGGCAGGTCATAACTTCTCTCTGAGCAAACCGGGGAAGTCCCAGACCCATGCCATTATACTGGGTCAACTCACCCACATACCACATGGCAGACAGCCAAAGAAAGAGAGTCCCAGCCTTCAGGGCCTCGTTTGAGGTAACTGTCTTGAACTCTCTCACTTCACTCCCATTCTTGCTCTTCACTTCCTTCCCTGTTCCTTTGCACACCTGACTCCAGTCCTTCTTAGAACTGTCTCCTGTTTGTTTGTGACCCTACTTTCACCCCTTAGGCCTGCCACACTCAGCTTTTGACCCTCTTAGTGCTTTCTAAGAACAGACTTGCCATCGTCCCTTGGCTCTTCTTGCTTTTTAAAGTTGTAAGTCATTACCCTGACTGATTTAAGCTCCCACTAATGGAAATCCTATGCAGATGCTGGCCCACCTGACCAGCACTCCAGTCTTCAAGGAGGTGGGGCTTTGAGAGGACAGAGAAGGAAATCAGAAAGCGATGAGGAATCAATAAGAAACATGCCTAGCCAGTGCCACCACTCAGTGTAACTGCCTCTTCCCCGGGATACTGAGTCTGAGTACCCCTTCACTATTTTGAAACTTCTGTGGCCCACCCACTGATTCCACAAAGCAGACCTCCCCAGGGAACTGAGAATGCATAGAGCTACCCTATTTTCTCAGCTCTAAATTAGAACACATAAACTGATACTATGAATGTGCTTATGGCAATGACACTATGGAATCTGAATTCATGACTGCTCTAGAAAATCTTTCATGTGCCGTCAACATGCTTATATGGTATGATGGAAGAGTGCCACACATACTTGAGTGTTCGAAGAAATACCTACTAGCCTGACATATTGACAGTACCCTACCACATACTGCTCATTCCTTGCACTCTGGCCATACTCACCTGTCTTCAGTTCATATCTGCTACACTCCCTCCTACCAAAAGGTGCAAGCTATTTCCTTTTCTGGCAAGCTCTTTCTCTCTTATTGAGAATCAACTACCTCTCTTTCTCCAGATGTTACCTCCATAATCACTTTTTAAAGGAAGTTTTGCATGTTTCCCTCAGTCATATTATTATGTTCCTGCCCATTGGATCCATTGTAGCACATGCTGCAATTAAATTTTTGCATTTATTTGTGTGGTAATGTGATTATTGTCTACCTCCATCATTAGAGTGAAAGTTCCAAGGAACAAGGGCCATGTATTGTCATTCACTACTGGCTTCTCAGTGCTTTAAATGGTCCACAACAAGTAGCTGGTTTTTGGTTTAATCGTGCAATGAATGAGTGGCCTGAAATGTCCACCAACCAAGTCTTCCAAACATCTTTGTCTACATGCACAAACCACGTGGGAAGAGAAGGAGGGTCCTGAAGTGCATCTGGGATGGTTCCCTTCTATCAGCAAGTTGGTACATAGGAGTTTAACAGATGAACAATGTATAAGTTCCTAGCAAGAACGACACAGACTGTGTACATTTCTAGAGTAGAGTAATTGTGATAACTGGAAAACAGAGAGAAAGACAACATGCCCAAGCTCATTTAGCTAGTAAATAGCAGAGCCAGGATTCAAACCTTAGTGGTTCATCTCCACTTGATTCGCTAACTTAATCTTTTTAGTTTTCTCATCTGTAAAATGGGAGCAACGGTACCAGCTTCCAGAGTCATTATAAGAATTAAATGAGATGATATATTGAAACCACTTGCACACATTAAGTATTCATTGTATGGTACCTATTAGTATTAGTTTCTCCGAAGATGAAGGGAAGTCAGAGAAGATGCATGCTAGGATGGAGAGGCTCCACCCATGTTTGTTCCATTTCTCCCTCTCTTTCTCTCTCTGTCTTCCTCTCACATCCCACCCCCAG
>NW_016107504.1:2803580-2818085 GCF_001604975.1 Cebus imitator
TAGGGGTCAGCAAAGAAATATAGAGAATATGTTGGAAGAGAGATAAGTGAGGAATAAAGGAGCTGAAAAGGACACCAGGAGGAGGAAGAAATAGAAGAATGGCAGGAGAGATGGGACAGCACATGTAAAATGCTTACATCTTTGTCGCAACTAAATAAAACTGTAAATGCAACTAAATAAAATTGTAAATACACCTGTACATGGCTTTCCTACAGGACATTCTTTTCCATTCTAAAAATCAAATAAGGGAGGAGGAAGCATAAAGACATGGGCCTAAAAGGATACTGGCTAAGAGTCAACCTCAAGTTATGTCCATTCCTGCCCCAATTTTTCTAGAAAAAAACTAGAAGACCTAGAAAGAAAACCTCAATTTACATAGCTTTTAAACACACACACACACACACACACACACACACACAACCACTGCCACCACCATTTAATGCTTTTCATGTTTGCATTTTCTAGTCATTTGTTGGTGTCTGTGTGTCTGTTACTTGAGTGTGTCCCTGGCCCTTACAGAGCAGAAGCCGAAGGAGTCCAGGGAATGTGTCTTTTCCTCTGCAACCAAGTGCTTAATGTTTTCTTGAAATTGTGATGACAGATGGATGAGGGGAACAGCTTTTCTTATGGTGGTAACCCAGGCAGCTTCCCATCCCCTGCTGGGTTTGTTTAGTTACGCCTCAGATACCAGCATACCTGGGCCTCCTAGAACACAAGGACCCGATTGAATAGATCCCCTGGAAGTCCACAGGGCAGAACACAGCAGGACAAGTGATTCTTAGGAGATTTCTAGGCCAACTTGGCAGAATACAGACTTGGGAAACCTCAAGTGTAAATGTTTAAACCAAATTTGTGAAATACTGGCTCATCCCCAGGTCCTCTGCTGGGGCCTTTGGGAAAAGTCCTAAATGCAAGCCAGTCTAGTTTAACATTTCACTATTTATAATTACAAGATAGAAAAAAGAGGGAGTAGGGACAGAAACAAGGAAAATAGTTAAGGCTTGGCTAGCAACATGTTGGATACAATGTCATTAAAAGTAAAGTATGCTTCTATAAATTAATGAATATGAGCTTTTAAAAAATTATTCTCAAGAAAAGAAATGAATGTGCAAAAGGAACTATTATAGTACTTAACATTCATAAGGTGAAACAGATACTTGAATTCAAAAAGAAATGGGCCTTGGAAACATACGAGGGATAAGATGCTGCAGGATCTTAATCATAAACATACGCAGAATATTATTATAATTAGCATTATTACAACTCTGTATGAAATTCTTCATTGTTGGGCACAGGGGAGAATTTTGCAAGTGATAAGCAAGCAGAATGCTACTTTTCCTAATTCCTGCTTACTGACCACCTGTAGATATTAGTAATATCCAAAGCTGTCAAACAAGCAGAATTTCCATTCTCATCATTATAGGCAGAAGAATAAAAGTTATTCTCATGGAGAGAAAGGAGACAAAATACTTGAATTATGTTCTCACCTTCCTCATCCTACTATAGAAGCTCAAAAAATCACTTCACCTCCCTGGATCTAAAACACTCCATTGGTCATTTAGGGTTTAATGGGTATTACAGACGATGCTTGCATTTGTTGAAATGGAATTTTCTCTCTACATATATCAAGGCTGTAGCTAAGATAGAATGTTGTTTTGGAAATTCTGAAGATCAGTACAGATCCATTTTTGTAGCCTCCTCTCTAAGAAACCGTGGTCGTAAGTCGAGCACTAGCTGTAGACTGAGAATGTTGAGACCCTGGTATGACTTCTTATTTAAGTTCACTCCACATAAGGGCCTGAGCTCTGAATTCCCTAAAGCAGGTCTTGGGTGCTTACATTCTCTTGATCTAGTATTATAGAAAATAGGAGGAAAAGATTGATGCTAAGGAGTTGGAAGGGACTGCTGGGTAAAGTGAGATTTCTTGTGTGCTCCTATCCTTTTTTGGTGTGGTTGCTATCAAAGTTCCATCCTATGATGGAGAAATCTTTATAAACCATCAAAGGGGGTTACAGGGAATAGTCTGGACACCAAGGAGAAACACAGAAATTCTAACAGATAATTCAGAGCCATACAAATTGTTCCTTCCAACTCCGCTGGCAACAGAGCCCAAGCCACTGATCAGCTACCAGGGCTCCCTGGGCAGCTCTGGAAAAACACACAAAGCATATAGCTGCTCACCATTAATTGATGAACTGATAACACTGTGTATATAGACTTTGGACCTGATATGTGACTTGATTTGTAAAAAACAATATCTGCCAACAGTCTCTTGGGTCCAAAGGAACACCAGCTGGGACTAGGATGGGGCCAGAGGCAAAGCCAGATTAAAGAGGACCACTGAAATCCTCGAAACCCAGACAGAGAAGAAATCAGTAAGAGGCAGGAGGTCCTAGGATTATAGGAACAAGAAAAGAGGCAAAGATGGGGCAGAGGAAAGAAGGAAAGAACAAAGGAGGAGAGGAAACAAGGAAAACATTTCTCAGAGGGCTTGAAACAAAGGCATTATATGTCATGGACCTTGCCATTCTCTCCACCCCCTACTCCCCACTCACACTCACTCCATCGTTACTCTTGTTCCCTCAACCCTCCTCTTTCTCCATACCCAATGTCAGAGTGACCAAACCCATACATCTACAAACAGCAAGACATGTGAAATCTCTCTGTGCTTAAAAACTGTCACCTATTTTATAAAGCACGAAAAAGATGCCTTTTTGCAAGTATATTTCTTGCTGCCGTGCTGTTCTTTGTAGTCAATGTCGGCCAACTTTCTTTGGTGAACTAGGAGGGAAGAACTGTTCCTTTTAAAAGATTCTTCTTTGAGCTCAAGTACTACTACAGCAGAGATGGCTGTCTTTGGCATCCTTCTACCTGTCCTTTTAGCACCATCATCTTCCATGATCTTAATTCCCTTGGGCAAGCCTCCTGCCCAAGATTTCTCTACCATGTTCCATTATCCTAGTCCCTGAGGGACCTGCTTTCCCTTGTGATACACAGAAAATAAACTCTCCCAAAGGTATTAAATATAGTCGGTAGCTTAATGTGTGTGGTGGTTAATAAATCGTCATCTTTATAGAGTTGAAGGATGTAAATGTATTGTTTCTGGGTGTCTCTGGGCGTTCCTGGGTGTTGCCAGAAGAGATTAACATTTGAGTCAGTGGAATGAGAGAGGAAGACCCACACTCAGGAAGACGCACTGACAGTGTGGGTGGGCACCATCCAATAAACTGCCAGCATGGCTTAAAAAAAAAAAAAAAAAAAACAGGCAGAAGAAGGTGAAAGAAGCTGACTTGCTCAGTCTTCCAGGCTTCATCTTTCTCCCATGCTGGATGCTTCCTATCCTTGACCATCAGACTGCAGGTTCTTCAGCGTTTAGATGCTTAGACTTACACCAGTGGTTTGCCAGAGGCTCTCATGCCTTTGTCCACAAACTATTGGCTTCTCTACTTTTGAGTTTTGGAACTCGGACTGAGCCACTACTGACTTCCTTGCTCCTTAGCTTGCAGACGGCTTATCGTGAGACTTCACCTTGTAATCCTGTGAGTCAGTCCTCCTTAATAAACTCCCTTTGACATATTCATATATCCTATTAGTTCTGTTCCTCTAGAGAACCTTGACTAATACAATGTGCCACTTTTTTCTTCTACCACTGTTGCATTTTCACAAAGGTTAACCCAAAGGAATAGTCCTCAGATGACAGAATAACAAACATGACTGTAAATAAAATAAAGTTTGGGACAGTAGACCTGCCTATCTGCTTCTGGTGAAGGCTAATCTTTGGTATGGTATAAGCATAGCACCATCAGGTCACCAGGGGTATTTGCCAAAACAGAAAGGTTGCCCTGTAATTTTCTTAAATTGGTTGGGGAAAGGGGAAAGCAGAGTCACTGGAAGCAAGTTTTATTTTCTCACTCAATTGTGCAAATTCTCAAGAGGCTTTTCCTTCAAAATCTCCGTACAATGGCTATCTCATGCCAGCATTTGCTTGGTTGAATAAATTTTCTGGAGGTATAGTTATGAAGATGCCAACAACAGAAAAGACAGTAACCCGTGGTTACTTCCAAACTGCTATTGTCTAAACTGTCCCACAAAATTCATGTGTTGAAACTTAATCCCCATTGTGGTGATAGTAAGAGATAGGCTTTTTGGGAAGTGATAAAGTCATGAGAGCAAAGCCTTCATTAATGGATTAGTTCCTATTAAAAGGGCTTAAAGAAACTAACATAGGTCCTCTTACTCTTCTGCCATGTGAGAACATAGCATTCTCTTCATTTTATAAAGGTTCATGGGTAATTTCAATGCACATTAAAATTTGAGAAACATGGGTGCTATGGTTTAAATGTTTTTGTCCCCTCCAGAATTTGTGTTGAAATTTAATTCCCAATGTAATAGCATTGAGAGGTGGGATCGTTGGGAGGTGATTGAATTATGAGCACTCTGCTCTCGTGAATGGGATGAGGTAGCTCTCTGCCCTCGTAAATGGGATGAGATGTTCTCATCAAAAAGCTTGATGGAGAGAAATAATCTTTTTTTGCCCTTCTGCTTTTTGCTATGTGAGAACACAGTATTCCTCCCCTCTGGAGAATATAGCAAGAAGGCACCATATTGGAAGTGAAGACTGGGCCCTCACCAGACACCAAACTTGCCAGGGCTTTGATCTTGGACTTTCCATTCTCCAAAACTAAGAAATGCGTTTCTGTTGCTTAGAAATTATGAAGTTTCAGACATTTAATTAATATTATAGCAGCACAAATGGGCTAGGGCAGAAACTGCTACCATAGAATTAGAAGTGTTGCTATAACAAGTACCTGAAAATGTGAAAGCAGATTTGGAACTGGATAATGGGTAGAGGCTGTAACAGTTTTGAAGCACAGGCTAGAAAAAGTCTACATTGCTTTGAACAGAACATAAAGGGCAATTCTGGTGAAGGCTCCAAAGAAGAGGACAGCTGTAGAGAAAGTCTCTGTCTAAATAGTCACAAACAAAGTTTTGATAGAAATATGCACAGTAAAGGACATTCTGATGAGTTATCAGATGGAAATGAGGAACAAAGTATTGAAAGCTGGAGAAAAAGCTATCCCTGTTTTAAAGTGATGGTGGACTTGTCTGAATTGCGTCTGTACCCTAGAACATTTTAAAGGCCATCTAGTTTGGGGCAATAGCTAGGATATTTGGCAAAAGAAATCTCCAAGCATCAAAGGGTTAACGGTGCTACATAACTTCTCTTAACTGGTTATAGTTAAATGCAAGAAGAGAGATATGATTTAAAGATAGAATTTATCATTAAAATGGGAACAGAACATAAAGATTTGGAAAATTCTCACACTGGCCATATAAAGAATAAAAAGCATGCTTAGGAGAGAAAACCAAAGATGTCAACACCAAGTAACCTTTTGGTAATGAAGTGAGTATGGATAGTAGGAAGATAAAAGCTATTCATCTTGACAAGGAAGAATGACCCCAAAGGCATTTTGGAGATCTTTGAGGTTGCTACTCTGAATACAAACCCAGAATGCTAGGGCCTTGAGGGCAGAATGGTTTCAAGGAAGAGATCTGAGAAGCTTATGGAACCTCAAGTCTCTCTGCCCAGGGCTTTCTTAAGTCTCTGCTCCCCAGGATCACCTCAAGTCTCTGCTCCCTGCATTCTGATAAAGTACTATGTGGCCATTACAGCTGTGGCTCAAGTAGGCCCACCACTTGAGCTTGAGCCACCACTTTGGAGGACACAAGCAGTAAGCATTAGCAGAGTCCACACGGTGCTAACTCTGCAGACACACAGAGTGTGCATGAGCTGTGGAGGAATGGCTGCTTCCACCTAGATTTCCAAGGATGCCACAGAGAGCCCCCAATAGGGCAATGCTCAGCAGAGCAGTGGGGTTGAGGCCACCAGAGAGTGATCACTAGGGCAATGCCTAGTGGAAACATAGAAGGAAGGCCATTACAGACAACCCCTACTAGGGCAATTCTTGGTGAATCCATGGGGGTGGGGACAGCCCAGCGACCCCAGAATTGTGGAGCTACTGACATGCAACTCTAGCTTGGGAAAGCTGCAAGCATTGGACTCCAACACGAGCTGGCGTCTGCTGTGAGAACTGCTGTGTGGGTTGTGCTCAGCAAAGCTCTGAAGATGAGGCCCTCTTAAGCCTTTAGAACCCACCCCCTTTTCTGGTGTGTCTAGAAGGCAACACATGGAGTCAAAGACTATCCTCAAGCATCACAATTTAACTTTGTTTGGTTGTTGGGTTTTTTAGTTATGTGAGACTTGTTACCCACATTTTCTTGGTTATTCCTCCCTTTTGGAATGGGAATGTCTGTCCTGTGCCTGTCTCACCATTGTAATTTGGAAGCATATAACTTGTTTGAATTAACAGGCACACAGCTGGAGGGAAAATTTGCCTCAGAATGAAACCCGACTTTGAGTCTCACCCATATCCGATTTAGGTGAGAATTTGGACTTTAGATTTTTAATCGATGCTGGAACAAGTTAAGATTTTGGGGGCTGTTATGATGGAATGAATGTACTTTGTATGTGAGAAGGAAATGGATTTTGGGGGCCAGGTGCAGAAAGCTATGTTTTGAATGTCCTCCAAAATGTGTATGTTGAAACTTAATCCCCATTGTGGCAGTATTAAGAGGTATGGGCTTTAGGAGGTGATTGAGTCATGAGGAATCCGCCCTCATGAATGGGAGTAGGTGCCCTTAGAAGAGAGGGCACCTCTCTCAAACTCCCTTACTTGATAAAGGGAGTTTGCCCCTATTTTCCCCGTCCATACCTTCCACTGTATGACAACACAAAATTACCACTCTTCAGATAACACAACAACAATTTGCCATCTTGGAAGCAGAGACCAGACTTTCAGCAGACACCAAACCTGCCACACTGATCTTAGACTCCCAGTCTCCAAAAGTGTCAGAAATAAATGTCTGTTCTTTATAAATTACCCAGTCTACAGTATTTTATTATAGAAGCACAAATATACTAAGACACAAACCATACTCTTTATTCAACTTGGAGTCTAACTGGACAAAGCAAGGTGATTTGCAAGATGATCAACATTCACATAGAGATAAAGGACTCCAGTCAAAGTCCACTGCAGCACACCCTGGGCTAGTTAGTTCTCCTGCCTCTGCATTCTGTATTCTCACATCTCATGTGACTTTTGTTTCACTGAGCTCTGAGCCAGGCTAGAAAGGCAAGTCTATTAATTCTTCCAAATGAAATGGCAGAGTTCCAAGTACAGGAAGGAAACAATGTTATCAGACCTCTAGCCCATTGATAAAACCACAGAAGGAAATCATTGAGTTTTAAATTGAGAAAGGGAAATATTAGATAAAAATAAGAATTGCCTGGGAGTTTCCACTTTAAAGTCACTTTTTCTACATCAATAGAAAACTTTTTATCATAGCAAGGGTAATTTATTTGTGTCTTAGAGCTGAAATGCTGTTTGCCTGTTTAGAGCTGTTTATAAGGTCTATAGTAATGAATAATCCCTTCCACCCCCAAAAGATAGCCATTCTTTTCTCTACTCTGCTTCCTTTTTTGATTCACGTAGTCTTGTCCTAAAGGCCAAGAGTTCTTCTTTTAGATACTAAATTTTCCCAGTACTGTATTTAGGTTTCATAATAAAAGGAACTGCCTGATGGGGAAAGGAGATTCCCTGGACAACTTATCAAAAGAAATTATGAAATTGCTTTCATTCTAGATACTACCTGTCTGAATCTGTGTAGAATATATTCCTGCATTTGAAGGTTCTTTCCAGTGCTAGAGTTTGAGAATTCTACGTGGTGTTTGGGATTTTTAGTTAGTCAGTTAGTTAGCCTGCTTATTTATTTTCTTATTCAATGATATTCTTCAACCACACTCAGAAAGAGATACATTGAGGAGAGTGAACTGTAGTAGATGTAAATATACAAATATGCAGATGAACACTAAAGCCAGAGAAATTTTTAAGCACCTATGATTTCAATAGAACCATTGTGCTGAGGAATTATCTTTAGCCTTCTTCATTAACTTAAAGACTTAAGCTAAATTTCTATGGGACACTGACCTAAGGGCCTTTATGGGAGTTAAGAAAAATTGGAAAATGCAATAAAAAATAGAAATCTCTTGAATTTTTTTCTCTTGTTCCAAGTTTGGCCAACAATGCAATGCAGGCAGTTATCTCTTTTATAAATTTATTTTAATAGCTTTTTTGAGATACAATTTACATACAGTATGATGGAATTCACTCATTTAATGTGTAGATTTCAATGGCTTTTCGTATATTCACAGAGATGTGCAACTATCAACCTATTTAGTTTTAGAACATTCTAATCACATCCAAATGAAATCTTATATCTATTAATACTCATTCCCCATTCCCAGTAACTAAAATCTGGTTACAATTTAACCCTAAATTACAAACAAATAGAAAATAACACAGTGCCCCCCACTCCAGTACCCAAATGACTGAACAATCAAAGAACATGTCAACCTTCATCTAGGCTGATGGCTGACATCACAATGGTTCCATTACCTTCAAGCCCTTCCCCTAATCCTTGGGCAACCACTAATGTACTTTCTGTCTCTACAGATTTGCCTATTCTGGACATTTCATATACATAAATTCATACAACATTTTTTTTCTGGCTTCTTTTACCTAGAATAAAATTTTCAAGGATCATCCAGGTTGTAGTATATATCAGTACTTCATTCCTTTTTATGGCTGAATGATATTCCAGTGTATGGACATATCACATTTTGTTTATCCTTTTGTCCATTGATAGACATTGGCATTGTTTTCACTTTTTGGTTAGTATGAATAATGTTGCTGTAAGTATTCAAGTATGTATTTTTATGTGGATATGTGTTTTCATTTTTCTTACGTATACCTAGGAATGGAGTTGCAGGGTCATGTAGTAGTTGTATGTTTAATTTTTTGAGGAACTAGCAAACTGTTCTCCAAGCTGCTACATCATTATATATTCCCAGC
Organism: Cebus imitator; assembly: GCF_001604975.1. Lineage (NCBI taxonomy): Eukaryota > Metazoa > Chordata > Mammalia > Primates > Cebidae > Cebus > Cebus imitator. Next base: position 2,812,553 of record NW_016107504.1, read on the forward strand.
AGCAATGAATGAAAATTCCAAGTTCTCCATATCCTCAGCAACACCAGTTATTCTCTTTTTATCATAGGCGTCCTATAGCCTTGAGTGTGAAGTGGTATCTCATTGTGGGTTTGATTAGCATTTCCGTGATGACTAACAATGTTGAATATCTATGTGTTTACTAGCCATTTGTATATCTTCTTTGGGGAAATGTCTATACAAATCATTTATCTATTTTCAGATTGAGTTAGTTTTCTTTTTGTTATTGAGTTGTAATAATTCTAGATACAAGTCCCTCAGTAAACTTACTTTTTTAAAAAAATAAGCTTCCTGCTGGATCACTGCTTTATTTTCCACATTACACCCCAACACCTGACAGTTTGGCAACCTTTCTCCTAATACTTTTATTATTGCTAGGCTACTGCCTGCCATTCAGGAACACAGTAACACCTCTAACTACAACAGATTCTTTGCAATGGATGACAGGCCATACTGTTGGTACCTTGAGGTCTACCTTACCTAAGACCCTGGATGTCTTCACTGTCTTCTCTAGTTAGTGACTAAAAGCTGATGGCAATTTAACCCCAAATTACAAACAAACAAGAAAAAATTACAGTACCCCCACTCCAGTACCGAAATGACTGAACAGTCAAAGAACATGTCAACCTTCAGTTAGGCTGATGGCTGACATCACAGTGGTTCCAACTCCTTTCAAACATCAGTCAAAGGAGCCACATAGACATTTCAGCACTTTGAGTCACCTTATGAAAAATGTCTTTCCCTACTTTCTTTGCCACTTCCCCAAGAAGATGGCATCTTCTTCAAAGAAAGCAAAGAGCCATTCACTGTAATCTTCTAAACTATCAGTCATAAATGACAATGTTTACAAAGGCTAGTCAGGTAACCTGATGAGTGAAGCTGCCCAAGTGTAGGATGTACTGGAGACTCTGGGAAACTGGAAAGCAAATACCTAATGTATGGAGCAACTTGGCTTCAGCTAATTTTGCCATATAAGATTGCAGGCCCCATGTTACCATATTATATTTTGGTAGGGGGAGAAGCTAAAACCAGACTTTTTATGTGAAAAAATATCTTTTTAAATACTGGCAATTAACTTGGTATTTTAAGAAATACTGTATAGGCCAAACGAAATGTGTGCTAGCTGGATCCGACCAATGGGAACCCAGTTTACAATCACTGTTCAAAACATGACTTAATTCTTCCCCCTATGTTCCTTGTCATTAACAACACCAACCTGGGATCTCATTGCTGCTCACATTCTTAAGTCTTAATCATTCAGACTGTTAGCCCTTTTTAACACCATTTTCTTTTAGCTCTTTCTTCTTTGTGTGCACACCCAAATGCACTCATCCTTAAAGAATCACTAAATATACTAACAAAGAGCATGAACTTCGGAGTCAGGGAGCTCTATCTTGAAACCTGGGTTTGCCAGTTACTACTTTGGGCAATTAACTTTACCTCTCTGATCTTTGGTTTCTTCATCATTAAAATGGGTATAATACCCTCTAACTCATAGGCTTGTTTTGAAGCAATATATTTGAAGAACTTAGCATATTTATTAAGAGTGCTTAATAAATATGTGTCATCCTTCCTCCTTAATTTTTAACTAACATTAGCATCTAATTCATTGGCACCCTTAACTCATCTTTTTTTTGTTTTTTTTTAATTTTAAATTATTGTAGCAACATTGTTTCTACTCACGAAGTATAAAATCACAAGCCCCAGCATCCTAGATCGTGTCTTATGTCATTTGAGTACCCCTGATCCCTTACCCACACTCCATCTCAGACTATGTGTAATTTTCCCATACACATTTTCATTGTTAAATCTGAATTACAGTTGTGTATTTTTATACTTGTTAATCTCTTTGAAGCTTCCAATAGAACAGACCTCATATACCTTACCAAGCTATTTGAATGGGCTTCCAAGAAAACAGTTCTGACCCAGTTTGCCTCAGACATGTTGGTCTACCCAAGGACATCTATCTATTCAGTTTTGTATCATAAAAACTCCCTCTGACAAGTCTCTTGCTTTTTCTCTGTATCCATTAAGACATAGATTGAATTAATCTGGTCATATGGTGTCTATTTCATTAATGGTAGAAAGTATAAATGCTTTTTATCTAACTCCATTTATTTCTCCATATCCAAACTAACTCTGGCAGGATGGTTCACTGACAACTCAAGTTAAATATGAAAAAGAAGGAGTTAGACCTGGGAGATCCCAGGGCCATGTAAGTCTCATCACCTTTAATCAAGTAAGATGGCTTCATTTACCTTATTCATATAGAAAGAACCTCTGTAGCTTCCCAGGCAATCCTTAGAGGTGACAGCAAAGAAGCTGTGAGTCTTATTCCAGGCTTCAGGCCTCTCCTACATCCCAGCTAGTTCTTTCTACTTTCTGTCTTAAATTAATGCACACAGTTTTCACATTTGTGCCTGAAGGCTAGGACAGAGAAATAAAACACCTTAAATTTCATATGGAACCAAAAGAGAGCCCGCATAGCCAAGATAATCCTAAGCAAAAAGAACAAGACCAGAGGCATCATGCTACCTGATTTCAAACTATACTACAAGGCTACAGTAATCAAAACAGCATGGTACTGGTACCAAAACAGAGACATAGACCAATGGAACAGAACAGAGGCCTTGGAGGCAATGCCACACATCTACAGCCACCTGATCTTTGACAAACCTGACAAAAACAAGCAATGGGGAAAGGATTCCCTGCTTAATAAATGGTGTTGGGAAAACTGGCTAGCAATGTGCAGAAAGCAGAAACTGGACCCCTTCCTGACACCTTACACTGAAATTAACTCCAGATGTATTAAAGACTTAAACATAAGACCTAACACCATAAAAACCCTGGAAGAAAACCAAGGCAAAACCATTCAGGACATTGGCATAGGCAAGGACTTCAGAACTAAAACATCAAAAGCATTGGCAACAAAAGCCAAAATAGACAAATGCGATCTAATTAAACTGAACAGCTTCTGTACAGCAAAAGACACAATCATTAGAATGAACTAGCAACCAACAGAAGGGGAGAAAATTTTCGCAATCTACCCATCTGACAAAGGGCTAATATCCAGAATCTACAAAGAACTAAAACAGATTTACGAGAAAAAAACAAACCCATCCAAAAGTGAGCAAAGGATATGAACAGACACTTTTCAAAAAAGACATATATGAGGCAACAAACATATGAAAAAAATGCTCATTGTCACTGATTATTAGAGAAATGCAAATTAAAGCCACATTGAGATACCATCTCACACCAGTTAGAATGGCGATCATTAAAAAATCTGGAGACAACAGATGCTGGAGAGGATGTGGAGAAATAGGAACACTTTTACAGTGTTGGTGGGAGTGTAAACTAGTTCAACCATTTTGGAAGATAGTATGGCGATTCCTCAAGGACCTAGAAATAGAAATTCCATTTGACCCAGCCATCCCATGACTGGGTATATACCCAAAGGATTATAAATCGTTCTATTATAAAGACACATGCACACGTATGTTCATAGCAGCCCTGTTTACAATAGCAAAAACCTGGAAGCAACCCAAATCCCCATCAATGATAGACTGGACAAGGAAAAGGTGGCACATATACACCATGGAATACTATGCAGCCATAAAAAATGATGAGTTGTGTCCTTTGTGTGGACATGGATGAATCTGGAAGCCATCATTCTCAGCAAACTGACACAGAATAGAAAGTCAAACACCGCATGTTTTCAGTCATAGGTGGGTGTTGAACAATGAGAACACAGGGACACAGGGAGGGGAGCATCACACAATGGGGTCTGTTGGAGGAAGCCAAGGGAGAGACAGCATGGATGTGGGGAGGTCGGGGAGGGATAACATGGGGAGAAATGCCAGATGTGGGTGACAGGGGGATAGAGGCAGCAAACCACATTGTCACGTATGTACCTATGCAACAATCCTGCATGATCTGCACATGTACCCCAGAACCTAAAGTACAATTTAAAAAAAAGAAAAAAAAAAGAATTTTCAAAGCTATGTTTTAAAGGAGAATATTAAGAATCTAAATCTACTTCTAAGAGAACACTTATTGGGATATAAAGTTCGATATGTTTACATCAAAAGAAGTCATACTCATCACTTTATGATTACACCTCATGTGTGAAGACCTACCTGCTTTAGATTCCCTGCCAGCATATCACACTTTCACTTCTGAACTTTTTCCAAAACCATACATTCTGCCTGGAATGCTTTTTCTTCAGGCAGCCAAATGGTCTTTTCCATCATTTAAACCGCTTCTGGAATTTCATCAATCCTCCAGTATTCTAAGATGGATTAGCCAACTGACAGGTTATTTTTGGCTCAGCCTGGACATGGAACACCCACAACTATTCTTTGCTTCCTAATCATGTATTTAGTCCTGACTACCTAACCCCTACTAAAGTACATTTACCCTTTCTTTACATTGCCAGATAAAATTAGTTTCCATCACAAATTAAGCAGGGAATAATGTCTGCTGCTAAAAGAATAAGATTCAAAATTCTACCCATAATGTTACTGTATGATGTATTAATTTAGTAGCATAAGAAAAATCCTAGGTTTCAGTTATAGGTATTAGGGTATAAAAGCTGGCAAATCCTAGGTCTCTATTGTGAAATACAAATGCAAAATTAAATGCATATGTATAAATTACAGTGTAGTAACATTTACTGATATTTACCAGTGACCTCGATGAAGGTAGAATAGTGTGGTAAAAAATACTAAGACATTACACCTGACAATATTAAGTGGTGTTACACCTAACAATAATAAGTGTGGCTAGCGTTCCCACATTGATTATTATTTTTTTCTCTGTCGTATACATTACATAGAGAGTAGCAAGGTAGTTCAATGACAGTACTAGACTCACATGGACCTCAGTTTGAGCATTAGTTCTACCACTTACTATCTGTTTGATCTTGGTGAAGTCAATTAGCTTCTTTCAGGCTCAGTTTCATAATTTTCAAAATGAAGGTATTAACAGTACCTAACTTACAGGGTAGTGACAGAATCATTAACAACAGATAACATTTGTTAACTAATTACTTGGAATCAGGCATTGTTCTTAGCCCTTTAAATGGATTAACTGGTATAATTGTCTCCACCAACCTATGAGACAGATACTATTATTATATTCAGCTTATAGGACTCCCTAAGCAAAAATAAGTTAAGTAGCTTACCCAAAGTCAAATAGCTAGTAAGTAGTGGCACTAGAATATAAATATAGGCACTCTATTTTTTAATCATTACCCAGCAATACTTCCAAAGAGTGGATGGTATAGTGCCTGCAAAGCACATAATACAGTGCTAAGCACATTGCAAGTGTTCAATAAATGTTAACTACTATAAGTATTGTATACTATGACGTACTAAGAATAACTTCTCACATTTGCATTCAGTGTATTCACCCAGGTTCATAATTCATTCATATGAATACATGTTCCTCACAGTTTTCCAACTTAGAGTCATCTCTCAGAAGCCATATCCTGTGGTGATACGGCTCCCGTTAT
>NW_016107504.1:2818189-2830184 GCF_001604975.1 Cebus imitator
GTATATGAGATGTTTTGATCAGGCACGTAATGTGAAATTCTCACATCATGGAGAATGGGGCATCTATTCTGTCAAGCATTTATCCTTTGTATTACAAACAATCCAATTACACTCTTTTAGTTATTTTAAAATGTACAAATAAGTTACTTTGACTATAGTCACCATGTTATGTTATTAAATAGTAGATCTTAACCCATTAACCATCTCCACATTCTGGACACCACTCCACTACCCTTCCTAGCCTCTGATAACCATCTTCTACTCTCTATGTCCATGAGTTCAATTGTTTTGATTTTTAGAACTCACAAATAAGTGAGAATATGGGATGTTTTTCTTTCTACGCCTAGCATATTTCACTTAACAAAACAATCTCCAGTTCCTTCCATGTTCTTGCAAATGACAGAATCTCATTCTTTTTATGGCTGAATATTACTCCGTTGTATATATGTATTACGTTTCCTTTACCCATTCATGTTGATGGACACTTAGATTGCTTCAAATCTTAGCTATTGGGAACAGTGCTGCAACAAACATAAGAGTGTAGATATCTCTTTGATAAACTGATTTTTGGTATATACCTAGCAGTGGGATCGCTGGATCATATGGTAGCTCTATTTTCAGTTTTTTGAGGAACGTCCAAACAGTTCTCCATAGTGGTTGTAATAATTTACATTCCCACCCACAGTATAGGAGAGTTCCCTTTTCTCTGTATCCTCACCAGCATTTGTTATTGCCTGTCTTTTGGATATAAGACATTTTAACTGGGGTGAGATAATATCTCATTGTAGTTTTGATTTGCATTTCTCTGATGATCACTGACGTTGAGCACCTTTTTTTTTTGCCATTTTCATGTCTTCTTTTGAGAAATATCTATTCATATCTTTTTCCCCATTTAAAATTGAATTGTTTGAATTTTTCCTGTAGAGATGTTTGACCTCCTTATACAATCTGATTACTAACCCTTTGTCAGATGGGTAGTTTGCTAATATCTCCTCCCACTCTATGGATTGTCTCTTTGTTGTTTCTTTCTTTCACTATGCAGAGGCTTTTTAACTTGATATGATCCCATTTGTCCATTGTTGCTTTCGTCACCTGTACTTGTGGGACATTACTCAATAAATTTTTGCCCAGACCAATGTCCTGGAGATTTTCCCCAATGTTTTCTTATAGTAGTTTCCTAGTTTGTGGCCTTAGATTTAAGTCTTTAATTCATTTTGATTTGGTTTTTGTATATGGTGAGAGATAGGAGTATAGGTTCATTCTTCTGCATATGGATATCCAGTTTTCCTGAAATGACCTATTGAAAAGACTGTTCTCTACCCAGTGTATGTTCCCAGCACCTTTGTCAAAAATGAATACACTGTAAGTGTGTGGATTTGTTTCTAAGTTCTCTATTCGGTTCCATTAGAGTTATGTGTCTGTTTTCATGTCAGTACCATGGTGTTTGGTTGCTATAGCTCTGTAGTGTAACTTGAAGTCCAATAATTTAATTCTGCCAGTTTTGTTATTTTTGCTTAGGTTAGCTTTGGCTATTCTGGGTCTTATATGGTTCTATAAAAATTTTAGAATTTTTTTTCTGTCTGTGAAGAATGTCATTGGTATTTTGACAGGGATTTCATTGAACCTGTAGATTCTTTGGGTAGTACAAACGTTTTAACAATATTGAGTCTTCCAATCCATGAACATGGAATCTCTTTTCATTTTTTGGTGTTCTCTTCAATTTCTTTCATCAGTGTTTTATGGTTTTCATTATAGAAATCTTTCATTTCTTTGTTTAAATTAATTCCTAGGTATTCAATTCTATGTGTTATTAACATAAATGGGATTACGTTTAAAATTTATTTTATAGATTGTTCACTGTTAGCATATGTAGATGCTCCTGTTTTTTTTTTGTATACTGATTTTGTATCCTGCAACTATACATAATTTACCAGTTCTAATATTATTTTAATGGATTCTTTAGGTTTTTCAAAATATAAGATCATATTATATGCAAACAAGGATAATTTGTTTTCTTGCATTTTAATTTCAATGTCCCTTATTTCTTTCTATGGTCTGATTGCTCTGTCTAGGACTTCCAATATTATGATGAATAACAGCAGTGAAAGTGGCATCCTTGTTATGTTTCATATCTCAGAAGGAAGGGTTTCAGTATTTCTGCATTCAGTATGATACCAGTTGTGGGTCTGTCATATATGTTTTTATTATGTTTAGGAATGCTCCTTGTATACTCAGATTTTTGAATGTTTTTATGATGAAGGGATGTTGAATTTTATCAAATGCTTTTTCAGCATCAATTGAAATGATCATATACTTTTTATCCTTACTTTTGTTGTCATAATATATCACATTGATTGATTTGCATATGTTGAACCGTCCTTGCATCCCAGGGATGAATCCCATTTGCTCATGGTGAATGATCTTTATAATGTGTTGTTAAATTTGATTTGTTAGGATTTTGCTGAAATTTTTTGCATCTATGTTGATCAGAGATGTTGGCTTGTAGTTTTCTTTTTTTGATGTGTCTTTTTCTGGTTTTGTTATCAGATTAAAACTGGCCTCACAGAATGAACTTGAAAGTATTCCCTCCTCCTCTATTTTTTGAAATAGTTTGAGCATAATTGGTATTAATTCTTTTAAAAATATTTAGTAGAATTCAGCAGTGAAGACTTCGGGTTCTGGGCTACTCTTTGCAGGGCAATTTTTGTTACAGTTCCAATCTTATTTCTTCGGTTTTGGACTTCTTCATGGTTCAATCTTGGTAAGTTGTATGTGTCTAGGAATTTATCTATTTCTTCTAGGTTTTCCTATTTATTGATATGTAGTTGCTCATAGTGATCTCTAATGATCCTTGAAATTCTGTGGTCAGTTGTAATGTCTCCTTTTTTATTTCTGATTTTATGTATGTATTTATGTCTTCTCTCTTCTTTCCTTAGTGAGTCTAGCTACAGGTTTTTCAATTTTGTTTAACTTTTAGAAAAAAGCCACTTTTGTTTCATTGATCTCTTTTATTATTTTCATTTCAATTTCACTTATTGCTGCTCTGATCTTTACTATTTATTTTCTTCTACTAATTTTGGGTTTTACTTGCTCTTGCTTTTCCAGCTCTTCAAGATCCATCATTAGATTGTTTACTTGAACTTTTTTCTTTTCTTTTTTTTTTTTGGTGTAGGTACTTACAGCTATAAACTTTCATCTTAGTATTGTTTTTGCTGTACTAGGTTTTGGTATGTTGTGTTTTCATTATTATTTATTTCAATTTTTCAATTTCCTTCTTAATTTCTTCATTGACCTACTGGTCTTTCAGGAGCATATTGTTTAATTTTCCTGCATTTGTATAGTTTACAAAATTCCTCTTCTTATTAATTTCTAGTTTTATTCCCTTGTGGCCAGAGAAGATGCTTGATATTATTTCAATTTTTTGAATGTTTTAAGACTTGCTTTGTTACCTAACATATGGTCTATCCTTGAGAATGATCCATGTGCTGAGGAAAATAATGTGTATTCTCTAGTTTTTGGATGAAATGTACTGTAAATATCTATTAGATCCCTTTGTTCTATAGTGCAGATTAAGTCCAATGTTTCTTTGTTGATTTTCTGTCTGGATGATCTGTCCAGGGCTGAAAGTAGGGTGTTGAAATCTCCATCTATTATTGTATTGGGGTCTATCTCTTTGTTTAGCTCTAATAATATTTGCTTTATATATCTGGGTGCTCCATGGTCGGGTGCAAGTATACTTAAAAAAATTGTTATATTCTCTTTCTGAATCCACCCCTTTATATATAGTGACTTTCTTTGTCTCCTCTTAAAGTTTTTTGTCTCAAAATCTATTTTGTCTGATATAAGTATAGCTACTTCTGCACTTTTCTGGTTTCCATTGGCAATGAGTATCTTTTTCTATCCCTTAATATTCAGTATGTGTGTGTCTTTATAGATTAAGTGTATTTCTTGTAGATAACAACTCATTGTGTCTTGTTTTTCAATCCATTCAGCCACTCTCCAGCTTTTGATTAGAGAGTTTAATCCATTTACATTCAATATTATTGTTGATAAGTAAGAACTTACTCCTGCCATTTTGTTATTGATTTTCTGGTTGTTTCACGGTCTTCCCTTCCTCCTTTCTTTCCTTTCTATCTTCCTTCAATGAAGGTTATTTTCTGTGGTGTTATAACTTAGATGCTTGATATTTATATTTTGTGTATCCATTGTATGTGTTTTTGATTTGAGGTGACTATGAGGCTTGCAATTATACCTTATAAATAACTCATTATTTTACACTTATAACAACTTAACACTGTTTTCATAAGCAAAAAAACAACTAATAAAGACTCTACACCTCACTTTCATCCCCATTTTTTGTTAACTTTTTGTTGTTTCTATTTACATCTTAATGTACTCTCTATGTCCTGAAAAGTTGTTGCTACTATTTTTGATTGGTTCATTATTTAGTCTTTCTACTTAGATAAGAATAGTTTACACATCACAGTTACAGTGTTGTCTTATTCTGTGTTTTTCTGTGTACTTATTACCAGTGAGTTTGTATCTTCAGGTGATTACTTACTGCTCATGAATTTCCTTTTCTTTCTGAATGAAGTACTCCCTTTTGCATTTCTTGTAGGACAGGTCTAGTGTTGATGAAATGTTTCAGTTTATGTGGGAAAATCTTTATGTCTCCTTCATGTTTGAAGGATATTTTTTCACATTTACTATTCTAGGGTAAAAGAATTTATTTCCTTCAGCATTTTAAATGTGTCATGCCACTCTCTCCTGGCCTGTAAAGTTTCCACTGAAAACTCTGCTGCCAGACCTATTGGAACTCCATTGTATGTTATTTGTTTCTATTTTCTTGCTGCTTTTAAGATCCTTTGTCCTTGATTTTTGGGAGTTTCATTATTAAACATCTTGAGGCAATCTTCTATGTGTAAATCTACTTGGTTCTATAATATTCTTGCACTTGGATATTAATGTCTTTCTCTAAGTTTGGGAAGTTCTCTGTTATTATCCATTTGATTCAACTTTCCATATTTCTTTTTCTATCTCCCCTTTCAGGTCAATAACTCTTATAATTTCTCTATTGAGGCTATTTTTAGATCTCGTAGGCATGCTTCATTTTTTAAAATTCGTTCTATTTTTTAAATTATTTTTTCTGTTGTCTCCTATGACTGTGCATTGTGGTTATAACACCACAATAGTCTGTGGTCAAGCTCACTCATACTTTCTTTTGCTTGATCAATTCTGTTATTAAAGGATTCTGATGCATTCTTCAGTATGCCAATTGCATTTCTTTGCACCAGAACTTCTGCTTGATTCTTTTTAATTATTTCAATCTCTTTGCTAAATTTATTGGATAGGAATATTATTTCCTTCTCTGTGTTATTTTGAATTTGAATTTCCTCAACACAGCTTTTCTGAATTCTCTGTCTAAAACGTCACATATCTCTATTTCTCCAGGATTAGCCTCTGGTGCCTTAATTGGTGAGGTCATGCTCTCCTGGATGGTATTGATGCTATTAGGTGTTCTTCAGTGTCTGAGCATTGAAGAGTTAGATATTTATTATACTCTTCACTGTCTGGGCATGTTTGTACCCGTTCTTCTAGGGAGAGCTTTCCAGATATTTTAAAGGTCTTGGGTGTTGTGATCTAGGCCATATCTGCTTTGGGAGGAATCCTAGGCCCAATAACACTGAGTTTTTTTGCAGACTCATAAAGGTGCCACATCGATGGTCTTGGATAAGATCCAGGAGAATTCTCTGGATTACCAGGCAGAAACTCTTGTTCTCTTTCCTTACTTTCTCCCAAACATATGGGTATCTCTCTCTGTTCCGAACCCCTTAAAGCTGGAGTAGAGTAACACAAGCTCCCATGTTAATTCCACTACTATGACCAAGCTAGGGCAAATCTGAAGCCAACACAGCACTGGCTCTCGCTCAAGGCCTGCTATAACCACTCCCTGACTACTGCCTACGTTCATTTAAGCCTCTGGAGCTCTACAATTACCAGGTGTCAAAGCCTGCGAGGCCTGTGTCCTTCCCTTCAGGTTAGTGAGGTCTCTCATTCCTTGGGTGGGTCCAGAGGTGCCATGTGGGAATCAAGGACTAGAGTCAAAAACCTTAGAAGTCTACCTGGTATTCTATTGTAGTGTGGCTGAGCTGGCACTGAAGCCACAAGACACAGTCCTTGCCACTCTTCCTTCCCATCTCCAAAGGCAGAAGAGCCTCACCCTATAACTACCACCACCACAGGCCACAAGGAGTACTTCTAGACTACTGCTGATGTTTCCTGGAAATTCCAAATAAGAATCCAAGGGTTCTTATTTCAATTTTTCTTAAATGCTGCCTGGCCTGGGATTCACTCTTCAGGACAGTGTGCTTCCTTCTGGCCCAGAGCAGGTCCAGAAATGCCATCTAAGAGTCAAGTCCTGGAATCAGGAACCCCAAGAAGCCACTAGGTGTTCTACCCTCCTGCGGCTGTTCTGCTACCTGAGGTGCAAGAGAGAGTTCCTTTTAATTTTCCCTTTGCTTTTCTCAAGCAGAAGTAGTTTCACCCCATAGTTACCACAGCTAGTAATATGCTGAGTCTCACCTGAAGCCAGCAAGTTAAAGAGACTTACCCAAGTCTCTTAATGTAGTACCTAGGTATTGCTGCTGATTATTCAGGGCCCAAGGGTTCTCCAGTTAACAGGTCATCAATGCTGCCAGAACTTGGTCCTTCCCTTCAAGGAAGCAGGTTCCCATATGGCCCAGGGGATGTCTAGAAATGTTGTTCAGGAGCTAGGACCTGGAACAGGGAGCCTCACAACTCTGACAAATGCCTTATTCTGCTGTGGCTGAGTTGATATTCAAGATGCAAGGCAAAGTTCTCTCCACTCTTCCCTCTCCTCTCTTCTAGTAGAAAAAAGAGTCTCTTTTGGAGCCATAAGCTGTGCACCCTGGGGTTAGGGGAGGAGTGATGCCAGTACTCCCTTGGCTGCTTCAGCTTTTTTCTCAGTAGGTCTCATGTCCTGCAGTCCACTGTCTCTGGGCCCAGTTCAGCACTAGGAATCACCTATGAGTTGCAGCCTTTATGGCCTAGGATGCCTTTCAAGTTTATTTAGAGCACAGAGGGCTTTAGCCCACAGTGGTGAGATTGGCAGGAACTCAGTTTCTGACTCTGGGATCAGCAATTCCACTCTGGCTTGGGTTGGCTTATAAATCGTTCTACCATAAGGACACATGCACACGAATGTTCATTGCAGCACTGTTTAGAATAGCAAAGACTTGGAACCAACCCAAATGCCCATCGATGATAGACTGGGCAGGGAAAATGTGGCACATATACACCATGGAATATTATGCAGCCATCAAAAACGATAAGTTCGTGTTCTTTGTAGGGACATGGATGAACCTGGAAACCATCATTCTCAGCAAACTGACACAAGAACAGAAAATCAAACACCGCATGTTCTCTCTCATAGGCAGGTGTTGAACAATGAGAACACATGGACACAGGGAGGGGAACATCACACACTGGGGTCTGTTGTGGAGAAATAGGGGAGGGACAGCAGGGGTGGGGAGTTGGGGAGAGATAGCCTGGGGAGAAATGCCAGATATAGGTGAAAGGGAGGAAGGCAGCAAATCACACTGCCATGTGTGTACCTATGCAACAATCTTGCATGTTCTTCACATGTACCCCAAAACCTAAAATACAATAAAAAATAAATGCTCCCTTCATGGGTAGGCATTAGCTGAGTTTAGTCCAGTTTTCCTTTTTGCTCTAATGGCACAGCACTGAGCTCAATGCTTCACAATTGCTCTGCTCTCCCTCCCAGAGAGATGCTCTCCACACCACAAGGCCACTGCCGAGGGTAGGGGAGGGTAGCATCAGCAATTCAGTACTGTATTTTCTATCTCTTCAGTGCCTCTTTCAATGATATATCAAAGCCAGGTACTAGGAGTGCTCACCTGATTTTTGGCTCTTATGAAGGTGCTTTTTCTGTGTAGATGGTTGTTAAATTTGTGTCCTTGCAGCAGCAATGATTGGTGGAGGCTTCTATTTTGACATCATGTTGTGCCTCCTCCCACCAGGGTTTTTTTTTTTAAAACAAGTTTCCCTTCAAAATGCACACTTATTTTGGAAAATAAATATATTGATCCAATTGTCATCCACACCTTAAGTCAATTTAATCAGAATTCTTCCTTTCTAACAAATAAATGGGTTTTACTGTGGAAGAAATGAGGGGCTTATTTGAGTAAGGGACAGAGATAAGGTTAATCTGAGAATGTGGAAGCACTGCTTAAGCATAGGGAAGATTGCACAAAGCTGTCCCCAGCCCCTCTTTTAAAGTGCCAACATTCCTAGGAAGGGTTATCCAAAATAGTTTCACATTGGTCGATCTGATCTGGTTTACTCCTAGCAGGAATGAGGAGGGCCTGGTGTAACAGGATGGAGAGTAGGAATAAGCAAAGGGAGGGGATTTTTGTGCCTGAACCCCATAAACAACCTAGGTCTTTCATGTGGTTCATGCTTCATAGATCAGGGAAAAGCAGAAAGGGGAAATTAAGGAACCTGTGGGGTTTGTCCCAACCAAATTATTTGTCCTTAGGGCTTCCCTCCCTTAAGTGAAAATTCAAGCCTAAGCAGAATATTCCTAGAGGTTCCCGTGATGCTTTAAAACTTGAGAAGTTTAATTAATGGAACAGAGACTTGGCGCTCTTTAATGTAACAGGAGTACCCCAAGGCGGTCACTGCAGTTGTGTCGGCATCACAGGGAATAGTCTCTGTCATACAAAGGACCTAATGGTGGACTTTCAGGTGCTACAGCAGGCCAGCATGAAAGCAATCTACAGTTGAAGAAACCTTTCTGGTTATTCTAAAATCGTATCACAAAGGTGAGCATCTACCTCTACATTTGGCTGTGGTGATTTTCTAACCTGTATATTTTTCCTCTTATATGCAAATCTGTTTGTCTAACACACAGGAGCACAAATTTGAGTTCACTTTCAATGGGCTTACAATTTGTATTAGAGTCAAAGATTGCTGTCCAACCCTTTCAGATGTTCTTCCCCTCATTGTTACTAGGGTGAAAAGTCAGTAATGTTGCAGACAATAAAGGGAAGGGGAGGGAGGAGAAGTTACTTGAGGGCAAGGGGAAAGAAGGAAGAAGGAGAAAAGAAGTAGCTAACTGTGAGCTGTTGGTTCCAAAACATACATACACACAAATTCATAAAATAAAGACACCATCTCTATTACCTAAGCCATCTAAAGATGAAATCAAGGCCAAACAGTTTAAAGTATTGTTAGAAATGGAGGAGTCATGCTGAAGGTGGTCTTCACAGCACAGTTTGAGATCATGAACTACAGAAAGTACAGTGAAATACAATCATGCAGATGTAACATACCTCTCCTTCATATGCACTCTCACTCAATATATGCATGGACATAAGTGCATATCACGACTTCTGCACTGATACAAACACATACAGAAGTATGCAATGCCAAATACCAAAACACACATGTATATACCAATATAGGTACATGTATGCAAAGTCAAATATGGATGCCTGGAAAAGATAAACATGGTGGTACACACAAGAAAATACAGTTATAAACAAGATGGCTGTGTAAATGATAATAGCTACTATTTATCAGGGGTCTATTCTGTGTCCAGCACTTCACATATCTTGGCTCATTAATTTTCACAAATTCTGCTCTGAGGAGAATATCATTAATCTCATTTTTAAAGTGGGAAACTAAAACTTAGAGCAGATAGTAAATTGCCAAGAGACATGAAGTTAGTATGGCTAAGAGCAGAGCAGGAGTCCAAAACCAGGTCAGTCTCCCTGAAAAGCTGCAACTCTCCAGTAGCTATATGTTGTAGACTCTCATGACAGTTCAAAGACATGACAGTGCAGAAACATCCATAAACAGATGCATACCCATTTATAGGTACTCATGCTCCTTAACCAAGAGAATTTTAAAATGTGATTAGCATAATTGAGGGTCTGTTGTCATCTTAATCATTTGTTTGAACTAAACAATCTAGAATCCCGTTGAGTGATTAGTACCCGTTGGTAAATTAAAATGTGTTTAAATTATCTCTAGAGTATTTAAATTTAAATACTCTTGTATCTTGGAGCAGGGCCAGCCAATATTTTTAAATAATAACGCTATAATTAAAGCTTAGGTTAAGCTTAGGATCTCATTCAAGTTAACAAAAGATTACCCTTCACAGCAGAATTTAAAACAAGGCTCTAATTAATTAATGTGCTAATTGTTCTTCCTTTTTTGCAATAATTCAAAAAGATGCTGCACAGATATTCACACAAAAACCACAGCTGATACTGTGGTGGATTGCAGTGCTCA
Organism: Cebus imitator; assembly: GCF_001604975.1. Taxonomy (NCBI): domain Eukaryota; kingdom Metazoa; phylum Chordata; class Mammalia; order Primates; family Cebidae; genus Cebus; species Cebus imitator. Next base: position 2,828,531 of record NW_016107504.1, read on the forward strand.
GAAAGCTGTCATTTCACTTTGCTATCTTGGGCAACTGTTGGGCACTCCAGTGATGTCAAACATGGACCTAGAGTAGAGTCCTCTACTATGAATCTACGTTCTCAAGTATTGATGAGAGCAGTAGCTATCTCTAGAATAGGGAACTCAGCCACCTCAGTTTGCCTGAGACAGGGTCACCTCAGTTTGCCTGAGACAGTCTGGCTTACTCCTATTGTCTTGATTTAGCTGTTAAGAGTACCTTAAAGAGTGTCCTAATTTGAATGATAACCTGTTCACCCTATGTCAGATCATTCGTGGCACCTGGTATCTTTCCAGCAGAGAAGGAGACAAGATGGGGAAGAGAAATGAGGAGATAGATAATGGTGACCTTCTTCCTGGGCCAAGACTCCTGTTAGCATTGATATTTTTGCCAGTGTGAATTTCCTGTCATGGCCCCCTAGTTTGTACAGCCATAACCACGTACAGTCCCAGTTACTAGTGGCTTTCCACCTTCCTCTGGTAGAACTAAAATTATGGTGTTTCCTGGAAACTAAGACTTTTTCTTTCTGTGTGGTACATACAAATTTTATTACCTTGTCATAATGGTGATGATGCTACAAAACAGACATGGGTAGAGCCTTCAAAAAACAATCCCTCAGTGCTTCACAATTTTATCTGGCCAGACATTGGAAGATTACAACTCAATGTAACATATAGACCTTACAGAAGAAAGAAAATGTTTGGAGAAAATTTCTGACAAAATATTCAAGGGAAGACTCATACTCTGAAGATTGGAAACACTAAACAAAAAAACATGGGGTGTGTCATGGGGAGCAATCCTGCCTGAGCAAGCAAGAGGTTGACTGCTCTGCTGGACATTTTTCAAGTCTAACTTCTAAGGATTTTTCTCCTGAAGAGACTGAAAGGAGAACAATGGGGGTCAAACTGCAAAACAGCCAGCAAAAGCCAACCTTTTTCATGGGATCTAAGAAAGACAGTGAGAAACGATAATACCTCAGATCCTTATAATAGCTTTCTTTTGAAAAGCCCATTGCTCTTTCACATTGTTAAATTATATTCTCTTGACATTTGTATAATATAGGCATGAAGAAATAGAGGGAATTTCCCTAAGTTTCGCAAGACAATGGCAGAGCCAGAATCAGACTCAGCTTTCTTGATTTTAAGCCTAGGAGGGTTTTTTGTTTTGTTTTGTGCCTATAGTAAGATTACTTTAGTGTAGTGGCTAAATACAAGGACTTTTGAACTTAACTGTTAAGTTTGAATCTTGGCTATACCACTTACCAACTGCATGACTTTGGGCAAGAAACTTTACTTCTCTGTGTTTCAGCTTCTTCATACATAAAATAGAATAATGGTACTTCTTTCAGATTGATTGTGGAAGAATTATAAGAGATATTACATATAGAACTTTTTGAGCAAATCTTGGCACATAGCAAGCATTCAATAAATATTAGCTGTTACATAAAACATTTTTTTCCCATATATTTATTTTATTTTTTTGGGGTACATGTGAAGAACATGCAAAACTGTTGCATAGGTACACACGTAGCAGTGTGATTTGCTGCCTTCCTCCCCATCACCTACATCTGGCATTTCTCCCCTTGCTATCTCTCCCCAGCTCCCCACCCCCCACCATCCCTCCCCTATTTCCCCC
>NW_016107504.1:2835745-2860601 GCF_001604975.1 Cebus imitator
GCGCTGGCCGAAACAGCCGCACTGGCGACCCTGGAACACCTCTGCCCGGGAATTTCCTAGTCTGTGGGCAATAAAAACGCGGCGTCCACTCACCCTCTGCGCTTTCACTGGGAGCTGCAATCCTGAGCTGTTCCTAAAGGGCCATCTTGGATCCTCCTCATAAAACATTTTCTAACACTACTTGTGGGTCCTTCACTAAGCAATCAGTTGGGTATACACACAGCTGAATAAATCTCATAATATCCATTAATGATAAACTCATATTTGGGTTAACCAAAGAGGGGAGTCACATTAACTGTGTGACCATAAATTTGGTGGTTAGTTCCTGTGATACAATTACATTTTGGCAGTTCTGTTAAAGCACAGGTTTCTGAGCTTGGTAGATACCAAGAAATAAATCTTAGTATTTATCGAAATATGTTGCAAGCTTCTTTCTAAATAACTAAACAAGAGGAGGGCCTCTAAAGGGTTTTTGGTGACCCAGGAATGAAACTTATCTTGAGCTAAATTGTAGAGAAAAAAATTGAAACATGCCAAGAAGAACATGACATGGTTTAGTTTTCCTCCTGGGGATTAATAAGTATGTGGCATTTTACACTCAATTCTAATGCTACAACCATAATGTATTGTTTCAATCAAAAGTTCCTGCACCCTTAACATTAGCTTCTTGAACTTGCCATTTAGATGGCAACAGTAGTACCAAATATCTGCATTCTCCAATCAATAGCACTCTACCTACCATAAGTGCCTTTCTCTGTATTGTCCAAGGCAAAAGAAAGGGCAGCCAGAAACAGTGTTTACAAGGTGAATTGTCCAGGAAATTGTGCCCAAAGTAGAGAAACATTGTACCTTGTACATTTTATAGGCAAACACGGATTTAATGTTCCCTTTCTTCCTTCCATATGGAGAGAGCCATGCCAGCTCTAAAAGAGCTTCCTCAGTCATTCAGGCAGGATAGGAGCTCTGTCCCACAGCATGAGATTAACATCTGACAAGCCTACAGGTATACAATTCAGATGGGACATTCAGAACTTCCTGCAGTGGCCCCCACTATCTGTTTTATACTATTGTCTGATAACTCCTGCCCAAAGAGCAGGTTGGAGAGACAGGACAGTATGTAAACATTACTCTTTCTCTCCTCCCCATTTCTTTCCAGCCCCAGAGGCCTCAGGTCTCAAAGCTTTGGGATACGTAAGCTGTTATATAGATGAAGTGGGTGCTGTGTTGGTGTTCACTTGCATCAGCTTTTAATGGCTGATTGTGTTCCTCTCTTTCCAACTCCATATTTAGTGACGTGCTACTAGCTTGAAGTCAATTATGGTGGAGATATTTTCACTGTGGAAATTGGCAAATGTTACAAATCAAGGCTTTCCTCCCCACATCACAGAACTAGTCCTTGAACATTTACCAGCACATCCCTGGGCAGAATAAACTGCCATTGTGTCAGATACAACTCCATCATATGGTTAGGTGAGGTGAGGTGAGAACATTTTGGCCCTTGGCAAACATTAACAGCTTTATACTAGCTAAAGAGCTTCAATGAATTAGGACTGGACTGTTTTGGCTCAATTTTTCACTTTAGGGCTATTTGCTGTGGCAGTGCTAACAACATATCTGCAAAGGACACTGGATCACCCAGCCTTCCCACACCTAAGAAGTCTTGCCCCATCAAAGAAGAATTTGAGGCCCAAGATGCTAGACGTTGCTCTAAAGAGCAAATCCAAAACAAGGTAAATTAGAAGAAACTAAATTCAATGAAAGGAGCAGTAACTAGCCTGCTTTCAAGTTTCTGATCATCATGGTGCATGAGATTTCTTCCATTTTCAAAGAAAGAAGGGAATTGTACACAAAGCCAGGAACCAATCTGAACTTGAATGACTAAACAGAGAGGATTGGGTTAAAGCCAGCTTATAGAACTGGTGAAATGGATAAAAGTTGAAACAATACAGGCATAGAACAAACAGGCTTTAGGTCACATGTAAATCTAGGCAAATACAAAACATGTGATGTGGTCTCAGAGCAGAGACTTTGCTCTTTGCCTCTCTTTCTCCCATACTGCTTCCCTTAAAGGTGGTTGATCACATCTTGATAGTGCTGTAACAAGAGAAAGGTATCTGATGGTACTCTCCCTATGTTATATTCCAAAGTAGAAGTCAAGGCCCCAGCTTGCCCTCCTAGAATAGGGTCAGGGTCCAATTCTCTCTGTTGTACTACCACAGAATTGCCAAATCTGAGCACTAGAAGATTATTGTCTAGTTCAGTCCCCTTCGTTAACAACTTTGGAAACTGAGACACAGAGAAGTGAATTATCTGAAGTCTCAAAGCTGATTAATGGCAGATCTGGGCCAAAAGCTCAGGACTTATACATTACTGTGAAGCACAAGTCAAATATTCCTTAAGAGTTTCTCTTGTAAATATCCGTGTAGAGATTGGGTATGTCCTTATGAAATTTAGAAGACCCTGATCTTCTAGCTACTGGTCCTAACTTTCACACTGCAGCCCAAAGTCTATAACTCTCCTTCCAGATCACAGAAGTAGTTACAAGTTTAATTCACATGCAGTCCAGAAATCTTGGCTTTTAACAGTTATTGATACCAAATACTTAACACAAGAACATCTGTGAAACAGGCAAAATTCTATCATGTGTAGGGAGTAAATCATGGCTGGAGATGGCTTTACTGTATTCATAATCAACAAGCTTTTACCTCTGGTGGGACTTTTTCTGACCTCTGAAACAATGCAGGTTCAAAAATGACTGAGTACACTGAACAGATTTTATCTCTGAGTTGCAGGATTCTATTGCTGAGGACTTTCTCTTTGCTCTTCAACCATTTCCCAGTTGCTGTGCTCTGTAGTCACCTCTAGGCAGCAAATCCTTTTGTACAGAATACCAGCCTGTCTGCAGAAAGTTCTTCCAGGGGTATTTAGGTTCACTGTAACCCATTTACTGTAACCATTTTACTCACACGATTTTTTATACAAGCTCAATATGATGTGATTCAGCAGATGACTGACCATGCCTTCCTTGGGCTTCCCTGAATCTTGAGGATTTTCCTGGTTTCAACATCACAGGGTCAACTTACAGATATCACTTTGTAGTTATGCTGCTGGGAGGAAGGGGAAAGGGAATAAATGAAGAGAAAGGGAATAAAGGATAGTAGACTGCTATGAGCTGACAAACTATAGATGGCCTCCCTCCTGGGGGAATCGTTGTATTTCCACAAGGCTCGGGGCAAATGGGAGATCTAAATCTGCTGGATAAGAGAGAAGCAACATTTCTTAAAGGCCTTTTATGTGGTAGGGAAGTTAACTTTGAGTCTTCCCAGAAATTCTCAAAAAATTCCATACACTACAGGGAAATTGAGCTTCATAGAAATAAAGTTATTCAGGTAGGAAGCAACACAACTAGAATGAGACACCAGGTCTGTTGAATTTCTAATTCTATTTCAAAATTCAAATTATTTCTGTAAGACCAGCCTGCCTCCATAAAGGAAGGGAGGGACACCTGAGCTGAGTTCTAACTTACCTCTTCTTACATCCCCTCCTTGAAGAAGGACCTCTCCTTGGCCATGTTTATAAGTTCATCTGCTCAATCTGAGTTTAGCAGCTGCCAAAAGAAAGTTTGCCAGCCTAGAAAGACAAACAAAGGCAGTGGGAGTTAGAGGCAGCAGCCTTCCAGGTGCGGAATTCAAGCTGAACTGAAGACCTTGCTTTGGAGAATTCCCATATGCCGACCCCTTACACAAGCCACATGAATAACTCCTCAGAGACATGGCTGTTCTCAATATACCTCTCCAACATGAACACTATTTGCCTCAGGAAGAAAAGGCATTCTAATTATTCACACTACAGAGTAGGCAGTCGGGGCTTGTGCACACTAATTTTAATGCTTATGGAAAGGAAAGTAGGCAGGAAAAAAATTTTGTCTGTCTGTCATTGTCTTTGCCAAGAGTACCAAATCCTAGCATTCATTAGTTCACTCATGCAGTCTACAAATAATGACTCCAACTGTGTGCCAGCTAGTGTGCTAGGCTCTGGGGCTACAAAGACAAATGGCATAGCCCCTTCTCCTACCCTCAAAGAATCCCCAGTTCTTAGCATAACTACAAGCAAGCTCCTGGAGGCAGTCTAGATTGGTGGTTAATATTCTGGGTCCTAGAATCAAACATCTGGGCTAATGTCCTGATTCGACCACTTACTAGTTATGTGACCTTGGACAGGTGACTTGACTTTTCTGTTCCTCATCTGCAGAATAGGGTTGAGAGGATAGTTAGCCCATGTAAAGCATTTATAACAAGGTCTGACACATTGTAAATCGTTAATAAGTATTAGTTATCATTACTACAAGCCAAAGTAAATTCTTCTAAAGCCTGTCCTATCAGAATGAGTGTATTCAGTGAATGAGATAACTTTAGATTTTCAGAAAATTACCCTGAATATGTGGATAGAAATAGAATCCAGCTGGGGTGATCTTCAAATGAGGGAAAAATGATTCTCCATATCCATTTCATTTTGAGAATGCATACCAATTAGAAGCAGATAGTACTATTGACATTTTATAAACGAGTACCCTGAAAACCTCAGATATATGGAGAATTTCCTTGAAACAACACAGCTTGAGCTGGGAGCTACCCCTTTGTGGGCCTCAATTTCTCTATCAGTTGAAAGAGTTAGATTAAATTGATTACTGGAGGCTCTTTGGGCTCTCACACTCAACATTTCTTTTATACTCAGTGCTCAATTGTTATTTATGGAGAAATAAAATTTAATAAAATCTTGAAAAGTTTATTAGAAAATTTTCTGTTTTGTCAAATAATTTTGGCTGTGACAGAAAATTTTAATTTAGTGACAATTGATCACGCTCAAAATGTATGATTTTATTATAATTATATTCCAGAATCATATAAAGCAGTGTAACAGGTTGAAGAGATTTAAATTAGATCATCTAGTACAGAGCTTCTCAAACTTGGCACTATTGATATTTTGGACCAGATTATTCCTTGTTGTTGGGGGGCTGTTCTGTGCATTGTGGAATGATTGGCAGTATCTCTGGCTTTTTGCTCCGATGTCAGTTGCACCCACACCAGTTTTTTTCAGGCATTGTCAGGGTCCCCTGGGATAGTATTGACAGATTTAGCACATATATTTCATGTGTGACCCTACCTGCAAGGCAAAATTGACTCCAGTTAAGAATCACTGATCTAGCCCCTTTCTACTGAAAGCTGAACTTGGACATCACCTTGGAACTTGGTAGAATAACAGAATCTCAGGCCCCAGCTCAGACCTACTGAATTGGAAAGGACAGACAGTTTAACAACAATCATAGGTGATTTGCATGCACATTTAAGGGTTGGAAAACCTTGACTTAGTCTTAACCATGTTTGTGTATCAGAATTGCCACTTATGCTTTAAAAAATACAGATGTCCACAATGATACCTCCTGATTCGGTAGATCTGCAGTAAGGCTCCAGATTTAGCATTGTTAGTTTTTACTGCTTCCTCTGCCTAACGGTTATAAGGTGCAGCCAGGCTTAGGAACACTAAGTCCAACCCCTTCATTTCTCAAATGGAGCTGAGTCCCAAAATGAGGCAAGTGACTTGCCCAGATCACAAAAATTCAGTTGAAGAACTATACTTAAGCCCCAGAATTAGCCCTCAGGTCCACTGCCTTCTCATCTAGTACTCTTCTCGATTTCCACTGTTTCTTCCATTGTCATTAAAATTGCCTGCCAAAAGTTGTCTCTTCCTAAGAGGAAATCAAGGGAGCAAAGATGTTGTAAAATCAAATTAACTTTCACAATTCAAAAATGTTAGGCGTTACTGCCATTGAAGATGGATAGCCCCCTGAGAGGAATGCAGAGTACATTCTTTGTCATCAGCTGTAAGGAATGTTGCAATTAAAGACAGATGACTTTAGGGTAATCCATAGCTCTGCTTAGTTATCAGGGAATATTCTAGACAAAACAGCAAGAGGATTATTGATTTGGGTGCATTTTGAAATAAAATGAGGAGCAAACAAAGACCATTCTAAACAGCATAGCAGTGAGCCTACATTCCACTTTAGGTCAGTTATAGCACTGAAGAGTCACATGGCTGACCAATGCCACCAACAAGGCACCATCCCTGGATATCCCTGTAGGAGCAGTCAATCCTCTACATCCCAAGATATAAAGGTATACTTTCTGGGTAGGTTATGATAGTTCAATTATAGGTACCCTGGGAGCCAACAGTCATCTCAGAAGAGTTTAGGAAGTACCTCATTTTCCAGATTGCATTAGAATACTCTGGGATTAAGCAGTCTCCGGTTGGTGTTTGAGACTCCCAGAAACTGTTGAAATTGGTGGAGGATATGTGCCGCATTTTCTTTGTCTAGTCTATCCTTGATGGGCATTTGGGTTGGTTCCAAGTCTTTGCTATTGTAAACAGTGCCACAGTGAACATACGTGTGCATGAATCTTTATAATAGAATGATTTATAATCCTTTGTGTATATACCCCATAATGGGATTGCTGGGTCAAATGGTATTTCTATTTCTAGATCCTTCAGGAATTGACACACTGTCTTCCACAATGGTTGAACTAATTTACACTCCCACCAACAGTGTAAAAGTGTTCTTCTCCACATTCTCTCCAGCATCTGTTGTCTATAGATTTTTTAATGATCACCATTCTAACGCGTGAGATGGTATCTCAATGTGGTTTTGATTTGCATTTCTCTGATGACCAGTGATGATGAGCATTTTTTCATATGTTTGTTGGCCACATAAATGTCTTCTTTTGAAAAGTGCCTGTTCATATATTTTGCCCACTTTTTGATGGGGTTGTTTGCTTTTTTCTTATAAATTTGTTTTAGTTATTTGTAGGTCCTGAATGTTAGCCCTTTGTCAGATGGGTAGCTTGCAAAAACATTTTCACATTCTGTTGGTTGACAGTTCACTCTATTGATTGTTTCTTTTGCTGTGCAGGAACTCTTAAGTTTAATTGGATCCCATTTGTCTATTTTGGTTTTTGTTGCCATTGCTTTTGATATTTTAGTCCTGAAGTCCTTGCCTATGCCTATGTCCTGAATGGTATTGCCTAGATTTTCTTCTAGGGTTTTTATGTGGCACATATACACCATGGAATACTATGCAGTCATAAAAAAGGATGAGTCCATGTCCTTTGCAGGAATATGGATGAATCTGGAAATCATCATTCTCAGCAAACTGACACAAGAGCAGAAAATCAAACACTGTATGTCCTCACTCATAAGTGGGTGTTGAACAATGGGAACACATGGCCACAGGGAGGGGAACATCACACAGTGGAGTCTGTTGGTAACAGGCTAGGGGAGGGATAGCAGGGGGTGGGGAGATTGGGGAGGGATAACATTAGGAGAGATACCTAATGTAGGTGATGGGGGAATGGAGGCAGCAAATCACCGTGGCATGTGTATACCTATGTAACAATCCTGCAAGATCTGCACATGTACCCCAGAACTTAAAGTACAATTTAAAAAAAAAAAGAAAAAAGAAAAATTGGTGGAGGAAGGGGTAAACAATTGTGTTTGAAGCAAGGCTCAGGCTGGAAAATTGGATGCCTCCAGAAATCTTTTTAAATTTTAATGTCTTCATATTCCAGAAAGGATGCAACAGCCACTTCTTAGAAGAAGAAATCGGGAAAGGGCAAGGCATAAAGCAATCTTTGCAGGTTGACCACCCCACCCTACCTTACCTATCCCAGGGCAAAGACAGATGGAAAGCTTAATGTGTTTATTTGACAATAACCCCAAAGTCTACATTCTGTAATTCATTTTTTTCTAGGCCCCTAAGTTATTCATTAGTGAGTGTGAAGTGTGCCCGAGGGACATTGCTGGATCAAATTTACCTTTATAGTTAAAGTGATTTGTTAGGATTTATGAGTAAATTCCTTAACACCAGTTGATTACTGGGTTGTCTTAGAAAAAAATCCCTCTTCCAACACTGTATGCTTGCCAATTTCCCCACCTGGAATTAATCAACAAATGATACAATATTTTGAACACCTACTTTGTGTCCTGTGGTGTGCTGGGCATGATAAAAAGTAGTGGATGGAAAAGGAGGGATATTGTCCGCAGTTTCAGAGAACATACAAGCAAATGTTAATCAAGTGGTACAAGAGCAGTTACTCATTATACTGCATGCAGTTGGAGTTCAGTAAAAGAGTTATCTGAGAAGAAAGGCTTTATGGAATAGGTAGAATGAGACTGGGCAGGAGGGAGTGCCTTTATGCCTTCTCAAATCACAAGTCATTTCTAAAGCAAGCAATAACCTATATGAGATCATTCATTCATAATATGATATCAAATCCTCTATTTGGAATTTATATAACTTTTTCAAATGTTATTACATCTATCCATTCAACAAATATTTATTGAGCCTTTACAATGTGCTAGGTATTGTCCTAGGAACTGCAGATATACCTGTAAACAAGGCAGGAAAGTCCCTGCCTTCAAGAAGAGTCTATTCTAACTGGGGGAAAAGGTACTGATGCATGAGTTTTCTCGATCCCCTCATTGAACTTGTGACAGGGGTGCCTCGCTTACTCAGCCTGCTATGCTCAACCTTTTGCAGGAGGGACCACCTGAGCAAGCAAGTGTGGGATTTGGGCACCAGCAAGAGCAAGCTCTGTGTAGCCCCCATGCTGGTGCCCAGGTGGGGGTGCCTGTGACTCCCCAAGCCCCAGAGGGTGTGTGACAATACTCTCTTAGCTTTTCTGTCTGTAGACAGCAGTGTGTTATCAGCTCAGTGGGCTCTTTTCCTCATCATGTGAGACAACTGTCTTATGCCCGTGAGGGCAAAGGGCCAGTGTGACAGCCTTTTTTGATTACCCGCACCCAGTTGATCCCAAGCTCTTGTCTGGCATCTAAGAAAAATGAAGTTACACAGACACTTGAAGGATGGTGGAGGTGGAGAATTTTATTTAGCAGTGGAAATGGCTCTCAGTGGAGAGGGGAGCTGAAGAAGGTTAGGGATAGGCAGATAATCTTCCCTGAAGTTCAGCCATCTGTTCTTTGAAGTTAAGCTGCCTCTCCCCTGAAGTCCAACCATCTCTCTGAAGTCAAGTCTACTCTCTCCAGTCAAGTCGCTTCTCCCCCTCTATCAACTGAGTCTGAGGTCTTTATAGGAACAGGATGGGGGTGGGATGGGCCATAGGTAGTTTTGGATAAGGCAACATTCAATTGTTAAAAAGACATTATTCAGAAAGAATCAATCAGGAGAGCAGGCAAACATGGATAAATGTTCTCACTTTGGGCCATGGGTTTCAGGGTTTTTAGCTTGAAGGTGGGGTTTTGCCAGGGACCCAGCACTACCTGCCTAGAATTTCTCTTCCTCTTGTCGCTATCATTTCCCCCTCTGAAGAGGCACATCTAACTGCTGTTAAAATACATATGATGACCGATCTTAGCAACTTCATGCTGACAGGGGACATTGTTGTGGAGAAAATGGCAGTCAGGTTTCCCTCAGAGGTCTACCTAAAACTCCCCAATAAAAGGGAGCCATCATCTGAGGCTCCAGTTGCATGATTATTTGGAGTTTGATAGCCTCTAGGTGGGAAGAAACAAGTTTTACAAAGTTAAGTATGCATGGATCAAATATCTGTATTATACAAAGAGAAGTTAAAAGGAATGAATCTAGTGCCGAAGATTAGAGAAATAAGAAGTGAAATATACTAATCATTCTGAAAACAATATCGTGCCTCGAGTTTTTTCACCCTGTTGAAAGAAATTAAACCTTGTATGGGCGTAAAGTTTAGCAGAGGATAACTGTTTAAGGAAGTAGATATTTCCATGGGCATTCAGGATTAAAGGGTCTTTGGTAAAAGCGTTCCGTGGTATAGAACAGAACAAAGGTAAGAATAGCAAGCATAGGTAGTACTATACAGAGGATATCCATGGAAGGTCAATTATCAACACTTATGTTTTGTAATTTTCAGCTTAAGGTCCCTGATTTCTTCACATTTGTACTTTGGGTGCTCTTCTGGGTGGACAGAGGTAACTCCATCAGCTTCCCGGGCCTATACTCGAGTATAATAAATTCAAGAATCTATTCCAGTGACCTTTATTGCTGTAGTAGTAGAAAGAAGTACAGTGCAAGGTCCCTTTCAGTCTGTGCTTGTAGAGAGAGAAAGGGAAGGAAGTACCTTTACCTGTACTAGGTCCCCTGCGTTGAATAAAGGTGTACCTCATTCACGGGATTAGCTTCCAAATTGTTTCAGTTCCTGTTGGAAATGGGCCAAATATGTTATATGTTTAATCAAATCAGAGGTTTATTGGTATAGCAAGAAATCATCAATGAGAAAAGGCCATCCATGCATCATTTCAAAGAGATTCAAACCTAGCTTTGAAGGGGTATTTCTAACACATAGTAGGGCTATGAGAAGAAGGGACACCAGGGGAGATGAGTCTTCTGAGACAGTTTCCTGAGGTGCCTTTTGATAATAGCATTTGTCTTTTCTACCTTTCCCAAAGATTGTAGTCTCTAAGCACAAGGCAGATGGCATTGAATACCTAATACCTTTGAGACCCTCTTAGTGACAGCAGCCTTGAATGAGGGGACATTATCATTCTGAAGGTATTTTGGGAGTCCAAAGCAAAGAAATATCTCATTAATTAGTACTTTTATCACCTCAGAGGCTTTCTCTGTCTAATATTGAAATGATTCTACCCAGTTAGTGAAGGTATCCACCCATACTAGCAGGTAGTGGATGCCCTTTGTCTTTGGTGAAATCCATTTGCCAGTCTTTCCCCAAGTAGCTTCCTGTCCTTTGTGTTCCTGGGGAAACAAGCCATTGATTGAGGGGATTATTTTTAAGGAAAGTCTCACAAGCATTAACAACCTTTTTGACCATTTGTATCAGATTTTTATCTGAGAACAATCCCTGTGCCAATTGGTAAGTTTATCCTTACCTAAGTGGAAGGCTTGGTGAATGATTTTAAGAACTTTCCATTGGTTGACCGTTGGTAGGTGAAGCTTGCCATTCTCCAATTGTAGCCATCCTGGGGACTGAAAGATGTATCCCCAAGAAGTGGCCCATTCTATTTCTGCAAGAGAATATTGAAGTTTTATTTCTTTTATGGAATCCTCCCAGATCAGAGGAGTTTCCTGTGGACCAGAAATCTGGGGCTGTCTCACTGCTGATTTAGCTCCTTTGTCTTCCAATCTATTTCCCTCAACTATTTCATCAATCCCCTTTTGGTGGCCTTTACAATGTATTACTGGCACTTTCCATGGGAGGAAAACTGAGAATAATACTATGTTAGCTTCCTGATGGCATGTAATAGGAGACCCATTAGCTGTAAGGAGTTTCCTCTCTTTCCTGATACTGGCATTGGCATGGAGGACTAGAACAGCATGCTTAGAATCAGTGTAAATGTTAACCATTTTCCCTTTGCTTAATTCAATCACCCTCATTAGAGCAATTAGCTTTACTAGTTGAGCACTTGTGCCTGAGGAGAGAGACATGTTCTCAATAATATCATTCAGGGTAACCATTGCGTACCCTTCTTTATGGATCCCTTCTTCTACAAAAGAACTTCTGTCTGTAAAGAAAATTCAGTCTGGGTTCTCCAAGGGGGCTTCTTTGAGGTCCTCTCTGGCCTCATTGGTTTGTACTACTATCTGTTTGCAGTCATGTTCAAGCTCCCCAGCTTCCTCTAGGATGAAGGTATCTGGATTTAGGGAGAGACAGGTTCTTAATTGGACTGAAGATCCCTCTAGTAGCAGAGCTTGGTATCTGAAGAGGCAGTTGTCCATTAGCCAGAGATGCCCCTTAGAGGACAGTAGTCCTACCACTCTTTAACTACCAAATCAAGCTCCTTACTTAGGTAGGCTACAAGCTGTTGAGCTGGACCTGGGGCCTGAGTTGGAACTCCCAGGGCCATTCCCTTCCTTTCTATCATGTAAAGATTAAACATCTTCCCTATGAGAACACTAAGGGCTTAAGTAAGCCTTGTTTTAGTTGGTCAAAAGCCTGTTAGCCTCTGGTGCTCAAATCGGGAGTAAGATTTAGCTACCTGAGTCTTCTTCATTAGGTGATATAAGGGATGAGCTATTTCACTATACCCAGGTATCCATAGTGTGCAAGATCCTGTAATGCCCAAGAGTCCCTTCAGTTGCTTGAGGGTTTTGGGGAGGCAAAAGAAGGAGATGAGCTTAATCCTTTCTTTGCCCAATGCCCTGGTCCCTTCTGGTAAGACCAGACCTAAGTACTTCACTGAAGTCTGACAGAGATGCGCTTCAGATTTTGAAACCTTATATCCTCTGTTAGCCAAAAAATTAAGAGGCTTACTGCCTTCCTGAGGGATTTCCTCAGTTGGAGCACAGAAGAGAATGTCATCTACATATTGTAAAACTTTAACCTTAGGATAAAGGAGTTCAGAGACGTTTTTGGACAATGCCTGCCCAAACAGAATTCTGTCCCAGAATCCCTGAGATAACACCATCCAGGTTAGCTGGGTGGTTTAGTTAGAGGGATCCTCAAATGCAAGTAAATACTGGGAGTTGGGGTGTAATAGTATGCAGAAGAAGGCATCTTTTAGGTCCGGGACTGTGAATCACTTAGTTCCCTCAGGTATTAGAGATAGAAGGGTATATAGATTGGAAACGACTGGGTGTATTGGAACAACAGCTTCATTAACAAGGTGGAGGTCATGAACTAGTCTCCATTCCCTGTTGGGTTTTGTACCCCCAGTACTGGGGTATTAAAAGGGCTATTGCAGGGTTTGAAGAACCTCTGTATCTTCAAGTTATCAATGATGGCTTCTAGTCCTTTCCTAAATTCTGGCTTCAGTGGATATTGTCTCTGGTTAGGAAAGGAGGGGAGATCCTTAAGGTGGATCCAGACTGGTATAGCCATTATGGCTTAGCCAATTTTCCCTTGAATTGCCCAAATTTCTTGGTTAATATTGGTCTCCACTAGGGGTAGACAAAGAATTTGTCATAGGGCCATCAGGATGGTGGTCCCTGACAGAATACCTCTGTCTAACAGAGGGATTTCAGGTGTAATTTAAAAGGCATAGGTAAAGAAAAGGTCCCCCTAACCAAACTAAGGAGCTGGGAAAAAAATTGGGATAAAGACCTTTCTGAGATGTCCCTCATGGTTGTGGTAAGAAAGGATGGAGGGGCCAGATTGGAGAAGAGAACTGAGAGACCCGCCCTAGTGTCCAGAAGGAGTTTCACTTTCTTCCCTTCAATTTCCAGAGATACCTGGGGCTCCTGTGTGGTAATGGTGGTTTGGACCACGAGAGCCTAAAAGAGGAGCCCCAGGAACCACTAATACTGATGGACCATTTTGGAGATTGGCTCTGGACCTGGTGACCTACATCTCTGGGGACAATCTGCTCTCCAGTGGTCCCCATTGTAGATTGGACAGGGTCATGGTTGCTTCCTCATGCTGTCAGGACTGTCCTTCTTAAAAATGCCCTGGCTTGCCACATTGGTAGCAGTTAACAGATATATCCCAGGGATTCTGGAGTTTGTGGGCCTAAGAGGTGGCCATTAAAGCCTTTGCCTTTTTCTTGTGTCTCTTTGCTCTGTCTCAGCCTCCTCCCTATTCCTGTTATAAAAGACTGAGACGGCCACTTTCCGGAGGTCCTGTAAAGTACTGTCTGGTTCCATGGCCTGTTTCAGCAGCTTTCTCCTGGCATCAAGGTCTGCCTGAGTAAGAAATTTATCGTTTAAGATAAGTTTTCCCTTGACTGAACCAGGAGATAGAGAGGTGTGCTTACCAAGGCCCCTTTAAGCCTTTCCAAGAAGGCAATAGGATTCTCTTCAAATCCCTGGTCTATCATGGATCGTTTGGAGTAGTTGAGAGGCTTAGTTTTAGTCCTACATAAGCCCTCCAGTATGCACATCTGGAAGTGTTCCTTCTTCCATTCTCCCAGTTCATCACTGGGATCCTATTTAGGGTCATCCAATGGTACTGCTTCTCTTCCTATTAGATAAGGCTCGTCCCCTTTCCTGGTACTATATGAAATGCAAAGCTTATCCCCAAATCTCTCTGCCACTTGCAGACCATCCTGCTTCTCAATGTTCGTCAGGGTTTAATTCAGAAGTAACATAACATCTTTCCAGGAGAGTTCAAATACTTGGGTTAAGTTCTGGAAAGCCTCTATATAACTGTCAGGGTCATCTGAAAACTTGCCAAGCTCCTTCTTAATTTGCCTTAAGTCCTGTAGAGAGGAGAGGGATCTAGACCTTACTGGGGCCATATTCACTAGGCATCTGCTGTAGGGGCAGGAATGAGATGGGCCTGTCTAGAATGAGGATTTTTAGGAGTGGGCAAGTGAGAGAGAGAAAATTGGATGGGGAAGATGGGTTGGACCTGGAGAAGCAGGGCCAGAGGGAGCTGACTCCCTTGCAGGAGGTGCCTCTGGGGTTTGTTTCTTTAGTTCCCTGGGATTTCCCCTTGCAGGATCTCCTGAGATGGCAAAGAGGAGGGCTGGATCAATCTACGCTCTCAGCAAAAGTCTGGATTACCTTCAAGGTAAAGAAAGCCTGCACATATGGGGTCTCGACAATCTGTCCTCACATTTACAGAAAAGATCCAGCTGCAGGATGGTATAGAAATGGTTCCTTCCTGAGGCCATGCAGTCCTTCCTGCAAATCATAATTTGACCAAACCTTTGTGCAAAGGGCTATGAGGCATTTTTTCTCCAGAGTCTGAGGGTCAAAGTAGTCCCAGTGGTTCAGGATACACTCCAGAGGAGTGTAGACTGAAGATGATTAGTTAACCATCTGAAAAAGACAGGGAAATAGGTGTCCCTTAATTCCTTTCTCTCTTTAAGTGAAAACTCAGGATGTGTGAGGGAGAAAAGTGTGTCTCCTTTTCTATTCCATCTTTTCATCCCTGAGTCCTGGTGGCCTAGGTGGGACACCTTCCATGGGTGCCAGTGCAACCTGCACCCATGAAACAGTAGGACCTAAAATGCAGGAGTTATTCACATTTACCTACACAATCTGTCACCCCACTCTCGGTAGTCTTTGAGTTCCCTGGACTTCATTTATGCCATGGACACTAGCATGACCTCTATCCATGAAACAAGGGCTTAATTGGCTCACCTACACTGTGCTCTTACTTTCCATTTTTTCTGCTTTTGAATCCCTCAGATTTGGTTTTTATTACTAGTTTTTATTTTATTTTTTTATTTCTAGTTTTTATTTCTAGGGCCTCAACCCAAAGCTTGGAATCAAGTTTGGGACAAAAATGTGTCTCAGAGGGGTGCATGGATTCATTTAGATTAAGTCTTAGGTGGCCTTCATAAAATTTTCAGCCAGCCACCAGTGAGGTCACTCTTCCATTGCTTTCCTATCATAAGCAGAGTGTTTAGGTAGGAAAAAAGAAACCCATTCACATAGAAAAGGTCCCTGTATTTGCAGGGCTATGGCCTCCTGACATTCTGGAGAAAAAAAAAAAAAAAAAAAACCAGCTTAAGTGCAGTGAGAGAAAGAGGTGCCTGGAGAAAAAACTCCTGTTCTATGCAAATGGTTCCTTTAACAGGGGAAATACCTATCCCCAAAGACCATCCTGGGGCCTGGGTGGCAGCCACAGCTCATCCCTACCCAGGGTGATTGTTGGGTGCACCATGCCCATGCAGTAGACGTGGCCATGTGCCTGAGCTGGGGGTGGCTAAGAGGAACCACCGTATGCTTGTCTGTCCATTGTACATACCTGGAGCTGTTGGGGTGGGAGTGGCATCTCTAAGAATAGGCAGCAATTCATTGCTCTGAATTGCATATCTGATGGCTGGGACAGATGCTCATTCCAGCTAGCAATATTTCTGCAGTTTGCAGCAACACCCTTAACATCATAAAAGAAGAGATAAGAGCCATTTCAAACCATGAAAGAAGGAAGAAAAGATACCATAGAAAAGTCTAGGGGTCTTGGCCGACAAAATTACAGGCAGTCAGGGATGGAACCAGTTTAGGGGACTTCCAGCAACACTGACGAGTGGCCTCAGCCAGGTACCTTCTGTTGCCCTAGGACCTTATCTTAGTCCCACGCAATGGCTAGACTTCCATGAAGGGAAACAAAGCTAACATTCCTTTCACCCAAAAGAAAGAGAAGTAAGTGGCAGAGACACATTCTGTCCCCGTAGCTGTGCTATTTGCCTTTAACTGGCCACTCAGAGGTTTGGTGTATTATCTGCCTTCAGAGGAAAGTCTGAGGACAAGAAGTCTTGGAAACAAAAGTGAAGAGACAGATTCACATTTACTCACCCTTCTGATGAATCTCAGATCAGTCTTCAGATGATGAGGAGTTTCCTTGACTCCTTCATTGGACTTGCAATGGGGATTCCCCATTTACTCGGCCTGCCACCCTCAAACTCTTGTGGGAGGGAGCACTTGAATAAGCGAGAATGGGATTCAGCCAGCTGGCTGCTTTTGACACCTGAAGGAGTAGGCTCCATGCAGGCCCTGTGGCCAGACCAGGCACAGACAAATGAGTGAGGGATATGGCTGGCTGCTTTGGGTGCCAGTAGAAGCTGGCTCCATGTGAGTCCCATGGCAGTGCCCAGGTGAAGGTACCAGTGACCCCCGAAGCCCCAGAAGATATGTTAAAATGTTCTTCTATCTCTGCCGTCCATGAATGTGTTATCAACTCAATGAGCCCCTCGCCTCATCATGTGGGATGGCTGCCCTCCACCAGTGAGGGCAAAGGGCCAGTGTGACAGTCTTTTTTGGGTACTTGCACTCAGTGGGTCCCACGCTTTTGTTTGGTGTCCAAGAAGAATGAGGTCACACAGACATTTGATGGATGATAGAGGTGAAGAATTTTACTTATCAATGCAAATGGCTCTCGGTGGAGAGGGGAAATGGAGACGGGTTGGAACAGGCAGATAATCTTCCCTGAAGTTCAGGCATCTCTGTGCATCTCTTCTTTGAAGTTAACACATCTCTCCTCCAAAGTCCAGCCATTCTTCTCAAGTCACCTCTCTCCAGTCAAGCAGTTTCTCCTCGTCTATTGACTAAGTCTGGGGTCTTTATAGGAACAGGATTGGAGATGGGGTGTGCCATAGGTAGTTTCGGAAAAGGCAGTATTCAATTGGTAGAAAGACATTATTCAGAAAGAGCCAATCGGGAGACAGCAGGAAAATAGGGATAAATGTTCTCACTTTCGGCCATGGGTTTCAGGTTTTTAGGCCCAAAAGTGGGGTTTTGCCTGTCTGCCTAGAATTTCTCTGCCTTCTTCCTCTATCAATACTAAACCTATATTCAAATAATTATAAAGCAGTATGGGAGAATGGAGTGAAGGGTAGTGTGATTTTGTACACAGACAGTTAAAGATAGCCTCTCTAAGGAGGTGGTATCTAAGCTGATTCCTTAGTGGAGTGAGGGAGAGGGCCAGGTGGATATCAGGTGGGAGAGTATAAACTCTTTATCCTGGTCAATCTTGCCTTTCATGGGCATCAGCACACCTTTGTAACATCCCGCTCCCAAATTATACCCATTGCCATGAGAGATGGAAAATTTCATTCTGCTTCTTTAGTCTAGTGCACCTGCTTCTGAGTTAAACAATTTTTCATCACTTCTTTGAGCATACAGCTTATAGTTGCCAGCAAGCACACTAGTAATTTTGATGGAAGTTGGGTGATCATTTTTAACTACTGTTGACTGCAGAGCAATGCTACAAGATGTAAAATGCCTTAGTTTTGACTCAGGCAGGTTCATAACCACTAGACTCTATTTCTGCCAATCAGTAAAAAATCAGAGCAAAAGCGATTTAGACACTGCAATTAATCCAAATATATTATTAGTCTGACAATTTCTTTTATGAAAACCATTGGAAAATGTTTCCTAAACTTAAACTCAAAAAGGCCTTCTAACTTCTGTTTCAATCTTTATAGTTTATTTTTTAAAGCACATTATATCTACTTTGTTCTGTAAGTTTTATGAAGGCTTCAGATGAAAAGCAATAAAATTTCAAACTGACCTAAATGCCTTTCCCTTCACCTATTCAACTCCTTTTTATGCCAAATCCTCACAATTCTATGAAATCTGCTAAACCACCCTCATGTGAGGTCTGCCTCCCCAAGACTATTAGCTGTTTCAGGATGAGAACTATGCCTTATGCAGTGTTTGTAGCTCTCTGTTGTACCTAGCATACTGCTTTGTCCCTAGATACTCTATAAATATTTACATGTTGTTTAACTAAATTTAGGCACTCTAATGTAGGTAAGCCCCGACAGAAGACACTATGCTGTAGAAACTGTTTCCAAGTCATTTGTTGACAAATTCACAGTTAGTGATGTGCTCTCTGATAGCTGGAGTCCTAGAAATAAGGGGAATGACTGACACTATCAACAAGGGTGGCTTCCTGGTCAGACACTGAGTCACCATGTGGAAATCTCTCTGCCTCAATCTGTACCACAGGAAACCAAGTGATCTGTTACATGCATGGGTCACTTCAGAGACATTTGACTTTCTCTTTTTCTGGGGAAAGTAGAGCCACATGTTTGTAAGAAAAAATGAAATGAGCATTCCGATATCTTATTTTAAAAAACAGAATGCAGTGTATGCCTGCCTATTCAGAGCAGAATGTCTGGCATTACTTAGAAATCTCAAATAGAACTATTAATCATGAATAGTGCAAAATTTAGGCAAAGCTGATAGAAGAGGCTATGGAGTTGAAGGGACAGATGCAAAAGACACTTTGAAAGAACAGATTAGGTAACTGATAGGGTATGGGTGTAAGGAAGATGTTAACATTTCTAATATGGGGCCGGACAAAATAATTTTTTCTTTACCTTAAGCACTGCCACCTTTGTCATACCTAAAGCAAAAAGGCCAGTAGAGCACACATATCTTTTCAAATTGCTACCACCTTCTCCAGTGTTAGCCTCTGATAGAGCTGCCTTTAATGACTTCTCTTTCATCCTTTGGTTTATTTGTTTGAAAGTTAAGCCTGTTTAGTTATCATTGATTTGTTGTGAGACTGTTAGGTCTGATTTATCACAACCTTGCTCATGGTGACCTTTAAAATACAACAATGTTTTTGCAGCCATGTCATTTTCTCAGTAGCAGAGAAATTATGCATTTGACATGGTCATGCTCTTTTACAACTTATTACATGTATATGATGATTGGCCCTTTCTGTATGGCTCTACTTCATTAGATATTGATAACATATTAGGTAGGTATCAGTCAATACAGCATTAAAAGTTAATTTGGACATTTTAGTTGCTCAAAATGTCCTTACCCATATTTTCCCAACAAGACTCCAGCAAATGAAATGCGCATGACTATTGGAATATGGTAGGTTGCTATTTGGAAGGATTGTTTTAATCTTTCTGGCTACTCTGCTTTGTTCTCGAAGGCAATTAATTCTTGGATGAGCCACATAATTTAGTAATGTGATTTCCTTTTCTGATTTTTGCTTTTGAAATCATGTCAACTTTTTTTTTTTTTCTAAGCATGATAGTGTTTTTCTTAAACATTGGAAGTATTTTCCTGAATGGTGTCTTGAGAAAGAGCTTGGTAAAGGGCCACCATGGCTTAACTAGTGTACCAAAAGAATGCCATAGGTTTGTGTTGCCTGCCAGCAGTCATGTTTATCTTGAATGGAATCAAATTAGGATTTTCCCAAGAAACTTTTGACAAGGTTTCAGAAATTTATGATCATTTAAGAAGAATATAAGTAAATTGGTGCAGCTTTTACAGATAGCAAATTGCCGACAATGTGATACTATTTTTAACCTATTATATTGGCAAAAATTTAAAAGATTGATAGAAGCAGTGGTGGTAAAGTTGTGGTGTAATAAGCACCTCTACACCACTGATGAGAGTATATATTACTTTTAGAGAGTAATTTGGCAATGTAAATAAAAATTGTAACTGTATGTACTATTTGTTCCAGTAACTCCTCTTCTGGTATTTTGACTACAGATATATGTGTACCATCTGGCATAGGTATAACTATGTTTGCTGTGGCATTACTGTTTTATTTCCAAAAAAACTGGAAACAACTTAGTTTCTATCAACTCGTTTGATAAGCAATGGTATATCTAATACAGAATGCCATCATGCTGTTACAAATAATAGGGTAAATCTGTGTGTACTGTTTCGAAACATGCCCAAGATCTATTGTTATGATCCACAGTCAGCAAAGTAGAGATCCAAGAGAGGGGCTGGTGGAGTTCCAGTTCAAGTCCAAAAGCCTGAGAACCAGGAGACTTAACGATGTAAGTCTGAAAACTGGCAGGTTCGAGAACCAAAAGGAAAAAGGTAATGGCAGTAGGAAAGAAGAAGGGGAGGCCCCAGTCTCTAGTCCCCTTCACAGAAAGACTAATTAACAACTATTCACAGAACAGAAGGTCTTTGTAGAAATCCCAGAACCTAACAGTGATGCTAATGCATCTTATGGACCATAAAAACTGAGAAAAGATGCAGAAGGATAGGAGAAATGGTATCAATTTGACTGCATCTCCTCGCCTCTAGACCAGCACAGTTCCACACCAACATGGATCATATGGGCCTAGAATTTCTTCAGTAGGATAAAGGGAGCCTGAAGCAAGCATCTGGCTTCCCCAGTGATCTGGGGAGGTTCATGTGAGTCCCATTTCTGTGTAGCTTCACAGGGAACACTGGATGAATTGTCAAGACTAGATACCTGGGGTCAGATAGGATAATAGAAATAGGCAGGGTTTAAAGTGATTGGTGTGTAGACCTTGGTGGTGGCATCTCATTCCTGCTGGGGCCTCACCAACCAGAGAAACCAACCAGCAACCCAAGAGACCTACCTGACCACAGAGCTCAGCCAGTAGACCCACCCAAATTCAGAGCATGAGCAATGGCCCCGCCTGACCAAAGACCCTGGTAGCAAGCCCTACCTGCCTATAGATGCTGCTAGCTAGCCTATACAGAACTCCAGAATGTGCTGACTAGTGAAGGCTTTTCTAGCCAAAGCTAGAAAAGGTAAAGGCTGGAAAAGGTGACCATTTTCTCAAATGTGCAGACATCAACACAAGGACATAAGGATCATAAAGAATCAGGGTCATATGACACCATCAAAGCTTAAAAAGCTCCAATATCTGACTCTAAAGAAATAGAAATCTATAAAATCACTAGACTAAAGGAGCAGAATGCAGTGGATCCTGTCCAGTCCCAGGGAAAGTGTCCCATGGTGGTCAAACCTCCTGGCTAGAATGACCCTATCTGGAGAGGGGACCAGGAGCAGGTTTTGTTTGATCAAAGGAGTCTTTGGGGAGACTTCACACTGAGAGGTCCCAAAGACAGTATGGATAAAATCACAAAAGAGTTCAGAGTAATCCTCTTGAAGTTTAGTAAGCTACAAAAATACATATATACAACTAAACAAAATTAGAAAGACAATATAAAATCAAATTTAGAAGTTCAACAAAGAAATAGAAACCATTTTTTAAAATTCTAGAACTGAAGAATACAATGATGGAGCTAAAAATTCAATAGAGAGCTTAAACAACAGACTTGATCAAGCAAAAGAAGGGATCTGTAAACTCAAAGACAATTTATTTGAAATTAACCAGTTAGAGGAACGAAAAGAAAAGGAATGAGAAAGAGTGAAGAAAGCCTATGGAATTTATGGGATAGTATCAAGCAAAACAATGTATACATTATGTAAGTTCTATAAGGAGAAGGGGGGCAGAATTCTATTTAAAGAAATAATAAATTAAAACTTCTCAAACCGTGTGACAGAAGTGCTCCTCCATATTCATGAATTCCAAAGATCCCGAAATATGTTGAACCTGAGGTGGCCTACACCAAGATGCATTATAATTAAATTGTCAAATGTTACAGACTAAGAGAGAATTCTGAAGGCAGCAAGGAAACAGATTCCTCAGTGGAAGTCTTGCCAGTCAGGACAGAATGGGATGATATATTCAAAATATTAAAAAAAAAAAAAAAACCCTGACAAATAATACATTTTCTACCAAAACAACGTTCTTTCTCATAAGAAAAAAAAAATCCCTGGTGGGTGTTTTGAATCCCACCTAAAAATAATAAGATGAAGAGAAAATTGAATACTATAAGAGACTAACGACATGTGTGGTACAGCTTAACATTTGGTTCTTTTGAGAGGCAAATTTAGTGTTCTGAAGCCGTCACATCTCATATGGCCATCTGATAGCTAGTGATGTGCTGTGTGGTGGTGTCTAGTTAAGACTGTTAGGGAAAGAACTGCTGCACCATTTCCAGATCTATTTGTGAGATGAGAGTTTTTCTTCTTCCCCCCACCCCACACTCTCTCCTAAGGAAGAAGAAATAGATAATTAATCTGGCCTTTAACTATCCAATTTTAGTTTTGAAATATTGTTCTAAAGTATGGATCCCTTTTAGGTGTGTATCTTTTTCTAGGTGTGGTTTATCTGAAGACAGTCGTTCTAGACTCTGCCCAGCTCTGGGTTTACAAGTGGCTATGTTCTGGAAGAAAATGTTTGACCCTTCTGATGCTGTTCTTAATAATATACACAAAACCTAGCGATCAGAATTCATCTGTCAAGCACACGAAGAGGTATTTCATGACTTTCTTCACTGGGGGAATTCAAATTAAAACTGCACAATGAGATAGCACTATGAGCCATCAGTATTGATGAGGACGTAGAACAACCAGAATCCTTATACACATCTGGTGGGAATGCAATTTCTTATAAAGTGTAACATATACTTATCCCATGACTTAGCAATTTTACTTCTAAGAATTTACCCAAGAAAACCAAAAACACGACCATATAAAGACTTGTATTTGCCTGTCCATAGCCATTTTATTCATACTGCTCAAAACTGAAAACAATCCAGATACCCATCAACTTTGGTATATCTGCACAATACTACCCAGAAACAAGAATGGATCAGGCACGATGGCTCATGCCTGTGATCCCAGCAAGTTGGGAGGATGAGGCAAAAGAATCACTTGGGACCAACCTGGGCAACATCATGAGATGCCATCTTTACCAAAAAGAAAGCTGAGTGTGGTGGCTCTCATCTGTAGTCCCAGCCACTTGGGGGGCTGAGGTGGGAGTATCACTTGAGCCTAGGGGTTGAGGCTGCAGTGAGCCATGATTGTGACACTAAACTCCAGCCTGGGTAACAGAGCAAGACTGTGTCTCTAAAAAAGTTTAAAAAAGGCCGGGCGCGGTGGCTCAAGCCTGTAATCCCAGCACTTTGGGAGGCCGAGGCGGGTGGATCACGAGGTCAAGAGATCGAGACCATCCTGGTCAACATGGTGAAACCCTTTCTNAAAATATAAGCATATTTCTCAGTGGAAGTCTTGCCAGTCAGGACAGAATGGGATGATATATTCAAAATACTGAAGGAAAAAAAAAAACCCTGACAAACAAGAGTACTATACTCAGAAAACCTGTCCTTCAAAAATGAAAAATAGATAAAGACTTTTCCAAACAAACAAAAGCTCAGAGAATCGAATTCCTCACCAAAAGACTGGCATTGTAAGAAATGTTAATGGGAGTTTTTCAAGCTGACAGAAAAGGATATTAATAAGCAACTTAAAACTACATGAATATATAAAACTCACTGGTAAATGTAAATATATACTCAAATTAAGAATTCTCCAATATTGTAATGGTGGTGTGTAAATCACTTTCAAAACTAGCAATAAAAGTTTGAAGTAAAACACTATAATTAACTGAAACTACAATAATTTCAATGGATAAACAATATGAAAAAGATGTAAGTTTTAACATCAATAACCTAACATGTGAGGGGAGAGAATTAAGTTGCTATCAGCATAAAATATGATTTTATGACTTTAAAAAGTTTTATGTAAGGCTCATGGCACCCATAAAGGAAGAATGGGTAGTAGATAGACACACAAAAAATTAGGAGAAAAAAATTAAAGCACACCACCACAAAAAAGTTATCAAATCACATGATGCTGACTTCCTTCAAAAAGAAGACAGCAAGAGTACAAGAAAGGAAACAAAAGGACTACAAAACAGTCAGAAAATAATGAACAAAATGGCAATAGCAAGTTTTTACCTATCAATAATTACTTTAAATGTAAATGGATTGAATACTCCAATTAAAAGATATAATGTGATTGAATGGATAAAACAACCAAACCTTATGCTACTTACAAAAGACTCACTCTAGCTTAAGGAACATAAATGGGCTGAAAATAAAGGGATGCAAAATAATATTCCATGCAAATGTCAACCAAAAGAGAACAGGAGTGGCTATATTCTGTTGAAAAAAATAGATTTTACTCAAAAGCTGTAACAAGAGAACAAGAGATCATTGTATAATGATAAAGGGGTCAATTTGTATATCGATAAAATATAAAACTTATACATATTTATGCACACAATAGGAGAGCACCTAAATATACTATATCAAGCAAATGTTAACAGATAACAAAGGGAAGATAGACAGCAGTACAATAATAGTAGGGGAGATTAATATCCCACTTTCCACAATGGATAAACCATTCAGACAGAAAATCAATAAGGAAACAGCAGACTTAACGCTATAGACTAAATGGACCTAATGGATATATACAGAATATTCTATCCAACACATTCTTTTCAAGTGCAGATGGAACATTCTCCAGGATAGATAATGAGTTAGGCCACAAAACAAGTCTTAACAAATTCAGGAAGATTAAAAATTATATTAAGTGCCTGTAATCACGACACTTTGGGTGGTTTAGGTGGGCAGATCACCTGAGGTCGGGAGTTTGAGACCAGCCTGTCCAGTATGGCAAAACCCTGTCTCTACTAAAAATACAAAAGTTAGCTGGGTGTGCTGGTGGGCGCCTGTAGTCCCAGCTACTTGGGAGGCTGAGGCAAGAGAATCACTTGAATCCGGGAAGTGGAGGTTGCAGGGAGCCAAGATCATGTCACT
>NW_016107504.1:2860677-2886964 GCF_001604975.1 Cebus imitator
CATGGGCCTGTAGTCCCAGCTACTTGGGAGCCTGAGGCAGGAGAATCAAGTGAGCCTGGGAGACAGAGGTTGCAGTGAACTGAGACTGTGCCATTGCACTACAGCCTGGGTGACAGAGACTCCATCTCAAAAAAAAAAAAAATTCATATTAAATATCTTTTCCAAACTCAAGAGTATGAAGCTAGAGATTGATAACATTGAATTGTCTGAAATACTGAAAAATCTACAAATAGGTAGAAATTCAACAACACATTACTGAACAACCAATGGGTTAAAGAGGAAATCCAGATCTTGAGACAAACAAACATGGAAACATAACATACCAAAACTTGTGAAATGCAGTAAAAGCAGTGCTAACAGAAAAGTTTATAGCTACAAATGCATGCATTAAGAAAACCGAAAGATGTCAAAAAAAAAAAAAAACACCCTAAAGTTATGCCTTAAATAATTTTAAAAAGAGAGAGCAAACTAAGCCCAAAGTTAGTATAAGGAAGGAAATAGCACAGACCTAACCAGAAATAAATGAAAAAGAGATTAGAAAAACAATTTAAAAATCAATAAAACTCAGAGTTGCTTTTTAGAACAGATTTTAAAAACTGATAAACTTTTAGCCAGACTAACCAAAAAGAAAGGACTCAAATAAGCACAATTATAAATGAAAGAGGGGAGATTGCAACTGATACCACAGAAATACAAATGATCATAAGAGACTAGTATGAATAACTATACAATAACAAATTGGACAGTCTGAAATATTGATATAATCTTAGAAACCTGTACCCTACCAAGAGTGAATCATGAAGAAGTAGACCTTAGCATAACAATAATAAGTAAGGAGAATGAATTAGTGATCAAAAACCCCTCCCAATGAAGGAAAGCTCAGGTCCTGATAGCTTCATGGGTAAATATGGCCAAGTATTTTTTTAAATAATTAATGCCATTTCTTTTCAAACTCTTCCAAATAATTGAAGAAAAGGGAACACTTCTAAACTAACTTTATGAGGCCAGAATTACCCTGACACCAAGGACAAACAAGGACACTATGAAAAAAAATTGCAGACCAATATCTCTATTGAACATAGATGCAAAAAGCTTCAACAAAATACTAACGAAGTTCAGCAACACCTTGAAAGGGTCATGTGCCATGGCCAAGTAAAATTTATACCTGTGATGCAAGGATAGTTTAACATATGCAAATTAATGAATGTGATTTACCACATTAACAAAATGAAGAACAAAAATTATATGATCATTTAATTAGATGTAGAAAAGGCATTTGATAAAATTCAATGTGCTTTCATAATAAAAATTCTCAACAAATTGGGTATTAGAAGAAATATACCTCAATATAAGGAAGCCCATGTATAACAGGGCCAGACATAGCATTATACTCAATTGTGAAAAGATGAAATCATTTTCTCTAAGATCCAGAATAAGACAAGAATATTTATCCTTGCTACCTCTAGTCATCATTTGCTATAGTTTGGATGTTTGTCCCCGTGAGATTTGTAAATCTCATGGTGAAACTTGAACCCCAATATCAGATATGGGGCCCAACAGAAAGGGTTTGGATCAGGGGTGAAGCCCTCAAGAATAATTAATGTCCTTCGAAGTGGAGGGTGAGTTCTCACTCTGTTGGGTTCTGTAAGGGCTGGTAGTTAAAAAAAAAAGAAAAAAAAAAAAAGTCAAGCCTAGTCCCTCTACTGCCTCTTTTGCTTCCTTTCTGAACGTGTCAGATCCCCTTTACCTTCTGCCATGAGTGGTAGCATCCTGTGGCCCTCACCAGATACAGATGTCCTATCTTGAGTATTGAGTATTTCTAGACATCAGAATTATCAGATAAATAAATAAATGTTTTCTTTATAAATTACCCAACCTTAGGTATTTTTTATAACAACACAAACAGACTAAGACAACATAATACTGGCAGTTTTAGCCAGCACAATTAGGTAAGAAACAAGTACATCTAATTTAGAAATTTAATAAAATTACCTTTGTTTTTATATGAGATGATTTATATAGAGAAAATGCTAAAGAGTCTGCCAAAATACTGTTAGAACAAGCAAATTCAGTAAAGTTGCAGAATACAAAAATTAATACACAAGAATTAGTTGTGTTTCTGTACACTAGCAATAAACTCCCTGGAAAAAAAAGTATTTAAAAAAAACCATTCACAATAGCAATGATGAAATACTCAGGAATAAATTAATGAAGTAGATGAAGGATCTATACACTAGAAGCTATAAAATAGTGATTAAAGAAATTGAAGAAGACCACAAATAAATGCAAAGATACCTCTTTATGGAGCAAAATAATTAATATAATTACAATGTTTATACTATCCAAAGCGATCTGCAAATTCAATGTAATCCCTATAAAAAGTTCAATGGCATTCTTTACAGAAATAGGAAAAGCAGTACTGAAATTTCTATGGAGTCACAAAAATCACAAATAGCCAAAGCGATCTTGAGAAAGAAAAACAAACATGAAGCATCACACTTTCTGATTTCACACTATGTTACTAAGATATAGTAACCAAAACAGTGTGGTAATGGCATTTAAAAAGACACGTAGACTAATGGAACAGAATAGAGAGCCCAGAAATAAACCCATCAATATAGAGTGAACTAATATGTGACAAGGATGCTAAAATAAACAATGGGGGAAGAACAGTCTCTTCAGTAAATGGTTGGGGAAACTATATATACACATGCAAAAGAATTCAATTGGACCCTTACACCACTCACAAAAAATTTACTCTAAATGGACTAAAGACTTAAAAATAAGACCCAAAATATAAAACTTGTAGAAAAATAAAAACAACAAAAAAATCTTTAACATTTCTTTTGGCAATGAGTTTTTGGATATGACACCAAAAGTACAGGCAACAAAAGCAAAAATAATAATAATAATAAATAAAACAAATGGGATTTCATCAAACTAAAATTCTCTTCACAGCAAAGGGAACAATCAACTAAGTTGATTGTGGTAATCATTTCACAATGCTTATGTATATCAAATCACAATTCTGTAAAACTTTTAACATATACAATATAATTTGTCAACTATACCTCAATAAAACTGGAAAAAATGAGGAAGATATAACAGGTACTAATTGTGTTAATGGTGCTTATGATTTTACATATGGTGAAACTTGTTATTAGTTCTTACGTGGTTTCCCTTTATGAAATACAAGGGAGAAATAGGATTGTTACCATTTTTGGAAAAATCATGAACTTTTATTCAAATTATCATTTCTCTATTACTTTGAATTACCTGTGAAAATTCATATTCAGGTCTTATTTTTTCACTGCTGCAGTTTATCAATTGCTATGGAAGAATATGTTATAAATGGGAAATTTTAGATGAATGTCACTTTCTGTATTAGAAAAAAAATGAAGAGAGATCTATTTTGAAAGGATCTAGAGTAATTCTAAAGATCAAAGTTTGAAGCAAGCAAAAAACATTGAAGAGGAGCTGATGTTTCAGCTTAAGTTCAAAGCCAGAAAAAGACTGATGTTCTAATTCGCATAATTAGGCAAGAAGAGTTCCCTCTTTCTGATGGCAGGATATCTTAGTTCATTTGTGCTACTATAACAAAATGTCTAATACTGGGTAATTTATAAGATCAGAAATTTATTTATCACAGTTCTGGAGGCTCTGAAGCCCAAGATCAAAGTGCCAGCCGGTTTGGTGTCTGGTGAGGGCTACTCTCCGCTTTCAAGATGGTATCTTGTTGCTGCATCCTCTGGAGGGTTTAAATGCTGTGTCCTCACATGGCAGAAAATGTGGAAGGGGTAAACTTGCCCCTTCAAGTTATTTTGTAAGATGTTA
Organism: Cebus imitator; assembly: GCF_001604975.1. Lineage (NCBI taxonomy): Eukaryota > Metazoa > Chordata > Mammalia > Primates > Cebidae > Cebus > Cebus imitator. The sequence continues at coordinate 2,864,512 of NW_016107504.1, forward strand.
ATCTATTTGTGAGTGAAGAGACCTCATGGACTAATCACCTCCTGAAGTCTCCACCTCTTAACGTTCCACCTTTGTTGCATTAGGAATTAACTTTCGACATAAATTTTGAGGGGGACACAAACATTCAAACCACAGAAAAGGATCAGTCTTTTTGTTGTTTTGGGGCCTTCAACTGACTGGATGAGGGCTATCACATTAGGGAGAGCAACTTGCTTTACTCAGTCTACCAATTCAAATGTTAATCTCATCTAAAACATCCAAAACATGCGTTGGAACTCAGTGCTTTTCCATCAAAGCAGAAAACAACAATGGGAAGATCTCAGCCAATGTCCATGAAGGGAATATTTTGCAAGGCCCTAGCCAAAGGGGAATTGTCTTTTCCAACAGTCAGAACTCGAGTTACTGCAAGCCATGTCACTGCAAGATAAAGGGCCCTGGGGTTCTAAATAAACTTCAAAGGCAGCCTAGGACGCTAGGACTGCAACTCCTAGGCAAGTCCAAGTACCGTGCTAAACTCAGAGCCAGTGGAGGGGCATGCATCCTAATAAGACACCAACCAGGATGACCAAGGGAGTGCTTGTGCCACAGGTCCCCAAACCAAGGGTGGCACAGCTCACAGCTCCGAGTCTCCTTCCTTCTGCTTGATGAGAGGAGAGGGAAGACTAAAAAGGACTTTGTTTTGAAACTTGAATACCAGCTCAGCCGTATTAGAATAGAGCACCCGGTAGAGTCCTGAGGCACCCATTCCAGGCCCTGACTCCTGGATGACATTTCTAGACCTACCCTGGGCCAGTAGGGAACTCACCTCCTTGAAAGGAAGGACTCAATTCTGGCAGGATTTATCACCTGGCTAAAGAGACCTTGGGCCCTGAATAATCAGCAGCAGTATACAGGTAGTACATGCCACTGGCCATGGGTGACACTCTGAGACATGCTAACTTCAGGTATGACCCAGCACATTTCCAGCTGTGGTGGCTATAAGGATATACCCCTTCTGCTTGAGGAAACGAGAAGGAAGAGTAGGTAGATTACCAACCAGGCTCTTCGGGTCCCTAATTCCAGACCTTGGCTCTTGGACAGCATTTATGAACATGTCTTGGGCCAGAGGGAGTCCACTACCCTGCAGGATGTGTCCCAGGTATGGCAGCATTCACCACAAGCTGACTGAAGAGACCGTGGGCCTTGAGTGAACATTGGTGGTAGTTTGACAGTACTGCCAACAGGCACATGGCAGTGGTGGACATGGAGAGACTTTTCTGATTGTAAAAAGGGTAGGGAAGTGTGGGAATGACTTTGTCTTGCAGCTTGAGCTACAGCTTCAGTAGAACACCTGATAGATTCCTAAGGTTTCCAATTTCAGCCCTTGGCTCCTCACCAACATCTCTGGACCTGACTGGAGCTCAGGGAAACTTGCCACCCTGAAAAGAAGAACACAAGCATGGCTGGCTTCTCCACTTGATGATTGTAGATCTCTAGAGGCTTAAGTGAACACAGATGGTAGCCAGGCAGTGGTTTTTGTGGGCTGTGGGCAAGACTCAGTGTTGTGCTGACTTCAGGTCTGACCCAGTGCAGTCCCAGTGGTGGTGGCCACAGGAATCCTAATGTTAACCCTCCCCTAGCTCCAGGGAGCTCAGCACAGAGAGAAATTCTGTTTGGGAAAAAAAGTAAGGGAAAAGAACAACTGTTTGCCTGGTAATCCAGAAAGTTCTTCTGAATCTTATCCAAGACCATCAACATGGTACCTTTACAAATCTGCAAGAGCCATAGCGTTACTGGGCTTGGGATGTACTCTAATTCAGATATGGCAGTAGCAACAGAAAACTTAAATCAAACCACCCAAGTCTCTTCAAATACCTGAAAAGCCTTCTCAAGAGGATTGGATACAAATAAGTCCAGACTGCAAATACTATAATGAATATCTAATCCTTCATTGTGAACACGCTAACAAACAGCCAAAAGCATCAAGACCATGGAGGAAAGTTTGACCTCACCAAATATACTAAACAAAGCACCAGGGATGAATCCTAGAGAGACAGAGATATGTGAGTTTTTGAAAATAGAATTCAAAATAGCTGTTTTGGAGAAATTCAAAATACCACAGAGAAGGAATTTAGAATCTTATTAGATAAATGTAACGAAGAGATGGAAATGATTAAGAAGAATCAAGGATAAATTCTGGAGTGAAAAAATAGCAACTGGCATAGTGAAAAATGCTTTGTAGTCTCTTAACAGCAGAATTCATCAATCAAAAGAAATAGGAAGCTTAAAGACAGAATATTTGAAAATATGCAATCAGAGGAGATTAAAACAAATGAAAACGAGAAAGCACGGCTACAAGATCGAAAAAACAGCCTCAAAATGATAAACCCAAGATTTATTGGCCTTAAAAAAGAAAAAGAGAGACAGGGGTAGAATGTTTATTCAAAAGAATAAGAACAGAGAATGTCCAAAGCCCAGAGAAAGATATCAGTATTCACGTGCAAAGTTACAGGACATCAAGAAGATTTAATTCAGTTAAGACTAACTCAAGGCACTTCATAGTAAAACACTCAAAGGTCAAGGATAAACAAAAGGATCCTAAAAGCAGCAAGAGAAAATAAACAAACAATATACAATGCATCTCCAATACATCTGGCAACAGACTTCTCAGTGGAAAACTTATAGGCCTGAAGAAAGTGGCATGACCTATTTAAAGTGCTGAAGTGAAAAAATAAAATAAAATAAACATTTATCCTGGAATAGAATATCCAGAGACAATATCCTTCACATGTGAAGGAGAAATAGACTTTTACAAACCTGAGGGATTTCATCAACACCAGACCGCTCCTACAAGAAAAGCTAAAAGGAGTTCTTCAATCTAAAAGAAAAGGATGTTAATTAGCAATAAGAAATAATCTGAAGATACAAAACTCACTGGTAACAGCAAACAGAACAACACAGAATATTATAACACTGTAATTATGTTACGCAAACTACCCATATCTTAAGTATAATGACCAAAATATGACCCTATCAAAAATAATCACTACAACCGGGTGCGGTGGCTCCTGCCTGTATTCCCAGCACTTTGGGAGGCCGAAGTGGGTGGATCACCTGAGGTCAGGAGTTTGCAACCAGCCTGGCCAACATCACGAAACCCTATCTCTGCTAAAAATATAAAAATTAGTCAGACGTGGTGGCACAAGCTACTTGGGAGGCTGAGCTACTCGGGAGGCCAAGGCAGGAGAATTGTCTGAACCCAGGAGGCAGAGGTGGCAGTGAGACAAGATTGCACCACTACACTCTAACCTGGGCAACAGAGCAAGACTCTGTCTCAAATAATAATAATAACAATAATAATAATAATAACTACAATATCTTCTCAAGTCAAAGAGTATGAAATGATATAAACAGAAATAACAAAAAGCTAAAAAGCAGGGGGATGATGTTAAAGTGTAGATTTTTATTAGCCTTCTTTTTGCTTATTAGTTTGTTTCTTCATGTAATTGGTGTTAGGGTTTCATCAATTTAAAATAATGAATTATAAGATATTATTTGCAAACCTTGTGGGAACCCCAAATCAATAAAAAATTACAACAAATACACCAAAAATAGGAAACAAGAAATTAAAAAGTCACTGAAGAAAATCACATACACTAAAAGGGAAACAGGAAAAAAGGAAGAGAAGACCACAAAACAATCAAAAAGCTAATTTTTTAAATGGCAGGAGAAAGACTTTACTTACCAATAATATTGAATATAAATGGGCTAAACTCTTCAATCAAAAGACATAGAGTGGCTGAATAGATAAAAAAGCAAGATGCAATAATCTGTTGCCTGCAAGAAATTCACCTCACCTATAAAAACACACATAGACTGAAAATAAAGGGATGAACAAAGATATTCCATGCCAATGGAAGCAAAGAAAAGTAGCAGTAGCTATAGCTATATCAGACAAAATAGGCCTCAAGACAAAAAATATTAAAAGTGAAAAAAAAGGTTATTACATAATGATAAAGTCAATTCAGCAAGAGGATATAACAGTTGTAAATATATGTGAACTCAATGCTGGAGCACCCAGATATACAAAGCAAATACTATCAGAGCTGAGGAGAGAAATAGGTATCAATACAACAGCTGGAGACTTCAACACCCCACTTTCAGCATTGGACAGATCTTCTAGACAGAAAATCAACAAAGAAACATCAGCCTTACTCTGCACTGTAAACCAAATAGACATTCTAGGAATTTATAGAACATTTCATTCAATGGCTGCAGAATACACCTTTTTCTTCTCAGCACATAGATGATTCTCAAGGATGGGTCAAATGTTATACCACAAAACAAGTCTTAAAAATTTTAAGAACAGTAAAGTTACATTGTACTTTTTGTGACCACAATGAAATATAACAGAAGTCAATAACTAGAACAATTTTGGAAACCATACAAGCACATGGAAATTAACGATTATGCTCCTGACTGGCCAGTGAGTCAATGAGAAAATTGAAAAATTGCTTGAAACAAATGACAATGGAAACACAACATACCAAAACCTGTGGGATACAGTGAAAGCAGTACTAAGAGGAATGTTTATAACCTACATCAAAAAAAGATAAAAACTTTGAGTAAATAACCTAATAATCCATCTTAAATAACTAGAAAAGCAAGAACAAACCCAAACCAAAATCAGTAGAAAAAATTATAAAGACCAGAGCAGAAATAAATGAAATTGAAATGAATAAAACAATACAAAGGATCTGTAAAACAAAAAGTTGGGTTTTTAAATATTTTTAAGTTAAGGGGTACATGTGCAGATTTGTTATGTAGGTAAACTTGTTGCATAGGGGTTTGTTGTACAGAATATTTCATCACCCAGGCATTAAGTCTAGTACCCCAACAGTTATTTTCTAATCATCTCTCTCCTCCTATTCCCCACCTTCAGGGAGGCCCCAGTGTCTGTTGTTGTCCTCTTTGTGTTCATGTGTTTTCATTATGTAGCTCCCACTTCTAAGAGACAACATGCAGAATATGCTTTTCTGTTCCTGTATTAGTTGGTGAAGGATAATGGCCTCTAGCTCCATTCATGTTCTTGCAAATGACATGATCTCATTCTTTTTTATTACTGCATAATATCCCATGGTGTATATATACCATATTTTCTTTATCAAGTGTAGCCATTGATGGGCATTTAGGGTGAATTCATGTCTTGGCTATTTTAAACAGCGATGCAATGAAGTTACACATGCATGTGTCTTTATGATAGAATGATTTATATTCCTTTAAGTATATACCTAGTGATGAGGTTCCTTGGTCAAATGGTAGTTCTGTTTTAGTTTTTTGAGGAATCACCACACTGCTTTCCACAATCACTGAACTAATTTATGTTCCCACCACCAGTGTATAAGCATTTCCTTTTCTCTGCAATCTCACCAGCATCTGTTATTTTTGACTTTTTAGTCATAGCCACTCTGACTGATGTGAGACTGTATCTCATTGTGGTTTAGAATTGCATTTTTCTAATGATCAGTAATGTTGAGCTTTTTTTCATATGACCGTTGGCTTCATGTGTGTCTTCTTTTGAAAGTTTTCTATTAATGTCCTTTTCCCACTTTCTAATGGAGTTATGTTTTCCTTGTAAATTTGTTCAAATTCCTTATAGATGCTGGATATTATACCTTTGCTGGATGAATAGTTTGCAAAAGTTTTCTTCCACCCTGCAGATTATCTGTTTACTCTGTTGACAGTTTATTTTGCTGTGCAGAAGCTCTTTAGTTTAATTAGATCTTATTTGTCAATTTTTGCTTTTGTTGCAATTCCTTTTATCCTCTTTGTCATAAAATTTTTGCCCATTCTTATGTCAAGAATGATATTATCTAGGTTGTCTTCCATGGTTTTCATAGTTTGGGGTTTTACAATTAAGTCTTTAATCCATCTTGAGCTGATCTTTGTATATGGTGTATATGGGGTCTGGTTTCAATCTTCTGCATATGGCTAGCCAGTTATCCCAGCACCATTTATTAAATAGGGACTCCTTTCCCCATTGCTTATTTTTGCCACCTTTGTCAAATATCAGATGGTTGTTTGTGTGTGGCTTTACTTCTGGGCTACGTATTTTGTCCCATTGGTCTATGTACCTGCTTTTATACCAGTACCATGCTGTTTTCCTTACTGTATCCCTGTAGCATAGTTTGAAGTCAGGTGGTGTGATGCCTCCAGCTTTGATCTTTTTGCTTAGGATTTCCTTGGATATACTGGGCTGTTTTGGTTTCAGACATTTTTTAATATTTAATTTTTTTATTTTAATAGGTTTTGGGGGGAAAAAGTGGTGTTTGCTTACACTAATAAATTCTTTAATGATGATCTCTGAGATTATTGGGTCACCTATTACTCCAACAATGTACACTGTACCCAATGTGTAGTCTTTTATCCCTCACCACCCCTCCATACTTTCACCCAAGTTCCCAAAGTGCAATGCATCATTCTGATGCCTTTGCACTATCATAGCTTAGCTCTCACATATGAGTGAGAACGTACGTTTGGTTTTTTTTATTGCTGAGTTACTTCACTTGGAATAATAGTCTCCAATTACATCCAGGTTGCTGTGAAGGTCATTATTTTGTTCCTTTTTATGGCTGAGTAGTATTCTGTGGTTTATGTATTGTCTGCTCATTGATTGATGGGCATTTGGGCTCATTTCATATTTTTTCAATTGCAATTTGTGCTGCTATAAACATATGTGTATGAATATATTTTTCATATAATGACTTATTTTCTTCTGGATAAATACATAGTAGCAGGATTGCTGGATCAAATGGTAGTTCTACTTTTAGTTCTTTAAGGAATCCCTACACTGTTTTCCACAGTGGCTGTATTAGTTTACATTCCCACCAACAGTGGAAAAGTGCTCCCCTTTCACCACATCCACACCAACATCTATTATTTTTTGATTTTTTGATTATGATCATTCTTACAGGAGTGAGGTGGTATCACATTATGGTTTTGATTTATACTTCCCTGATACTTAGTGATGTTGAGCATTTTTCCATGTGCCTGTTAGCCATTTGTATATCTTCTTTTGAGACTTGTCTGTTCATGTCCTTAGCCCACTTTTTGATGGAATTGTTTGATTTTTTTCTTACTGATTTTTTTCAGTTCTTTGTAGATTCTGGATATTAGTCCTTTGTTGGATTTATAGATTGTGACAATTTTCTCCCACTCTGTGGATTGTCTGTTAACTCTACTGATTATTTCTGTTGCTTTTCAGTTTAATTAAATCCCATCTATTTATCTTTTTTGTTGTTTCATTTGCTTTTGGGTTCTTGGTCATGAAATTTTTGCCTCAGCCTTTGTCTAGAAGGGTTTTTCCAATGTTATCGTTTAGAATCTTTATGGTTTCAGGTCTTAGATTTAAGTCTTTGATCCATCTTGAGTTGATTTTTGTATAAGGTGAGAGATGAGGATCCAGTTTTATTCTTCTACATGTGACTTGCCAATTATCCCAGAACCATTTGTTGAATAAGGTGTCCTTTTTCCCCTTAATGTTTTTGTTACTTTGCTGAAAATCAGTAGGCTGTAAGTATTTGGCTTTGTTTCTGGGTTCTCTATTCTGTTCCATTGGTCTGTGTGTCTATTTTTATCCTAGTACCATGCTGTTTTAATGACTATGGCCTTATAGTATAATTTGAAGCAGGTAATGTGATCCTCCAGATTTTTTCTTTTTGCTTAGTCTTGCTTTGGCTATGTGGACACTTTTTTGGTTCCATATGAATTTTAGAATTGTTTCTTCCAATTCTTTGAAGAATGATACTGATACTTTAATGGGAATTGTACTGAATTTGTAGATTGCTTTCAGCAGTATGGCCATTTTTACACTATTGATTCTACCCATCCGTGAGCATGGGATCTGTTTCCATTTGTTTGCGTCATCTATGCTTTCCTTCAATAGTGTTTTGTAGTTGTCCTTGTAGAAGTCTTTCACATCCTTAATTAGGTATATTCCTAACTTTGTTGTTGTTTTTATTGTGTGATGTTTTTCTTTATTTCTTTTTTTGCAGCTATTGTAAAAGAAGTTGAGTTCTTGATTTGATTCTCAGCTAGATCACTGTTGGTGTACAGCAGAGTTACTGATTTGTGTACATTAATTTTGTATCCTGAAACTTGCTGAATTCACTGGCCAATTCTATGAGCTTTTTGGATGAGTCTTTAGGGTATTCTAGGTATACAGTTATATCATCAGCAAACGACAACAGTTTGACTTCCTCTTTACCAATTTGGATGCCCTTGATTTCTCTTTCTTGTCTGATTGCTCTGGCTAGGACTTTCTGTACTATTTTGAATATAAGTAGTGAAAGTGGGCGTCCTTCTCTTGTTCCAGTTCACAGGGTGAATGCTTTTAAATTTTCCTCATTCAGTATAATGTTAGCTGTGTGTTAGTCATAGATGGGTTTTATTACCTCAGGTGTTAGTCATAGATAGGTTTTATTACCTCCAGTTCTGTCCCTTCTGTGCTGATTTTGCTGAGGGTTTTAATCATAACAGGATGATGGATTTTGTCAAATGCTTTTTCTGTGTCTGTTGAGATGATCATGTAATTTTTGTTTTTAATTCTGTTTATATGATGGATTGGATTACATTTATTTTAAACCATCCCTGGTATGAAACCCACTTGATCATGGTGAATTATCTTTTTGATATGCTGTTTGATTCAGTTACCTAGAATTTTGCTGATGAATTTTGCATCTATGTTCATCAGGGTTATTGGCCTATAGTTTTCTTTTTTTATTATGTCCTTCCCTGGTTTTGGTATTAGGGTGATATTGGCTTCATTGAATGAATTAGGGAGGATTCCCTGTTTCTCAATCCTGTGGAATAGTGTCAATAGGTTTGGTACCAACTCTTTGAATGTCTGACAGAATTCAGCTGTGAATCTATCTTGTCCTGGACTTTTTTTGTTGGCAAATTTTTATTAATATTTCAATCTCACTGCTTATTATTGGTCTGTTCAGAGATTCTATATCTTCCTAATTTAATCTAGGAGGGTTGTATCTTTCCAGGAATTTATCCATCTCCTCTAGGCTTTCTAGTTTATGTGCATAAACACGTTCATATTAGCCTTGAATAATCTTTTGTACTTCTGTGGTATGCATTGTAATATCTCCTATTTCATTTCTGATTTAGCTTATTTGGACAGTATCTCTTTTCTTGGTTAATTTTGCCAATGGTTTATCAATTTTATCTTTTCAAAGAATCGATTTTTTGTTTCATTTCTCTTTTGTATTTTGTTGTTGTTGTAATTTCATTTAGTTCTGCTCTGATTTTCATTATTTCCTTTATTCTTCTGGGTTTGGGTTTGGATTGTTATTGTTTCTCCAGTTCCATGATGTATGACCTTAGATTTTCTATTTGAGCTCTTTCAGACTTTTTCATGTAGGCATTTAATGCCATGAACTTTCTTTCCTTTTAGCACCACTTTAACATCCCCAAAAGATCATACCAGATCCTGAGAGGGGCTTTGGTGGTGGGGGGCTGGGGAGAAATAGCAGGGTGTGCGGGGATTGGAAAGGAATAGCATTAGGAGCAAAACCTAATGTAGGTGACGGGGTGATGGATGCAGCAAACCACTACCATGGCATGTGTATACCTATGTAACAAACCTGCACAATCTGCACATGTATCCCAGAACTTAAAGTATAATAATAATAAAAAGGATCATACCAGCTCATCCACAATGGATCTAAACCAAGAAGAAATCTCTGAATTACCAGAAAAGGAATTCAGATGGTCAATTATTAAGCTAATCAATAAGGCACCACGAAAAGGTGAAGTCCAAATTAAGGAAATCAAAAATATGACACAAGATATGAAAGGAAAATTCTTCAGTGAAATAAATAACATAAATAAAAAACAATAACAACTTTTGAAAATCAAGGACACACTTAGAGCAACGCAAAATGAAAAATTCACTGGAAAGTCTCAGCAACAGAATAAAACAAGCAGAATAAAGAACATCAGGGCTCAAAGACAAGGCTTTCAAGTTAACCCAACTTGTCAAAGACAAAGAAAAAAGACTAAAAAATAAAAAATAAAGAAAGCCCCTAAGAAGTTTGGGACAATGTTAAATGTCCAAACCCAAGAATAATTGGTGTTCCTGAGAAAGAAGTGAAACCTAAATGTTTGGAAAATATATTTGAGGGAATAGTTGAGGAAAATTTCCCTGGCCTTACTAGAGATTGAGACATCCAAATACAACAAGCTCTAAGAACACCTGGGATATTCATTGCAAAAAGATCATCGCCTAGACATGCAAACATCAGATTATCTGAAGTCAAGGTGAAGGAAAGAGTCTTAAGAATTGTAAGGCAAAAGTATCAAGTAACCTATAAAGGAAAACTTATCAGATTAACAGAAGATTTCTCAGCAGGATCCCTACAAACTAGAAGAAATTGGAGTCCTATTTCTTTAGTCTCCTTAAACAAAACAATTATTAGCCAAGAATTTTGTATCCAACAAAATTAAGCTTCATAAATGTAGAAAAGATACAGTCTCTTTCAGATGAACAAATGTTGAGAGAATTTGCCACCATCAAGCCAGCACTACAAGAACTGCTAAAAAGGAGCTCTAAATCTTGAAACAAATTCTCAATATACACCAAAATAGAAGCTCCCCAAAGCATAAATCTCACAGGACCTATATGACAATAACACAATGAAAAATACCCAAAGTATTCAGGCAATAAATAGCATGATAAATAGTATAGTAGCTCATATCTCAATACTAACATTGAATATATAATGGCTAAATGTGCCACTTAAAAGATATATAATGGCAAAATGGAGAAGAATTCACCAATCAAGTTTCTTCTGCCTTGAGGAGACTCACCTAGCGCATGAGAACTCCCATAGACTTAACGTAAAAGGGTGGAAAAAGATGTTCCATGGAAATGGACACCGATAGCAAGCAAGAGTAGCTATTTTTATATCAGACAAAACAAACTTTAAAGCAATAGCAGTTAAAAAAAGACAAAGGGGATATTATATAATGATAAAAGTACTAGTCCAACAGGAAAATATCACAATTCTTAAACTCATATGCACCAAACACTGGAGCTTCCAAATTTATAAAACAATTGCTACTAGACCTAAGAAATGAGATAGATGGCAACAAAATACTGGTGGGGGTTTCATATGAGTTTTTAAATGTTTTTTCTACGTATGTGAAGAATGACATTGGTAGTTTGGTATGAATAGCATTGAACCTATAAATTGCTTTAGGAAGTGTGGCCATTGTAAGCAGACTGAGTCTTTCTGTCCATGAGCATAGAATGTTTTTCCATTGTTTTTGTCATCTCTGATTTCTTTGAGCAATATATTGTAGCTCTCATTGCAGAGATATTTCACCTCCATGGTAAGCTATATTTCTATGTATTTTATCCTTTTTGTGGCAATTGTGGATGGAACTGCATTCCTGATTTGGCTCTCAGCTTGACTGTAGGTGTATAGGAATGCTAGTGATTTTTGTACATTAATTTTGTATCTTGAGATTTCATTGATGTTGTTTATCAACTTAAGGAGCATTTGGGCTAAGACCATGGGGTTTTTCAGCTATAGGATCATGTTATAAGTAGGCAGCAATAGTTTTACTTTCTCTCTTCCTATTTGAATGCCCTTTATTTCTTTATTTTGCCTGATTGCTCTGGCCAGGACTTCCAATACTATGCTGAATAGGAGTGGTAGAGAGCACATCCTTTTCTTGTGCTGGTTTTCAAAGAGAATGCTTCCAGCTTTTTCCCACCCAGTATGGTGTTGGTTGTGGACTTTTCAAAGATGGCTCTTAGAGTTTTCAAATGAAGGTATGTTGAATTTTATTGAAGGCCTGTTCTGTATTTATTGAGATAATCATTTGGTTTTTGTCTTTAGTTCTTTTTATGTAATGAATCACATTTATTGATTGGCATATGTTGAACCAACTTTGCATCCCAGAGATGAAGACAACTTGACTGTGATGGATAAGCTTTTTTATTTGCTGCTGGGCTTGGTTTGCCAGTGTTTTGTTGAGGATTTTTGCATAAATGTGCATCAAGGATATTGGCCTGAAGTTTCTTTTTTTTGTTGTGCCTCTGCCAGGTTTTGGTATCAGGATGACACTGATCTCATGTAATAAGTTAGGGAGGAGTCCCTGATTCTCAATTTTTTTTTGAATAATTTCAGTAGCAATGGTACTAGGTCTTATTTGTACATCTGGTAGCATTAGACTGTGAATCTGGCCCTGGGCTTTTCTTTTTTGGTTGGTAGGCTATTGCTACACATTCAATTTTGGAAATTATTATTAGTCTGTTCAGGGATTCAAATTCTCTCTAGTTCAGTCTTTGGATGGTATATGTGTACAGGAATTTACCCATTTTTTCTCGGTTTCTTAGTTTGTGTGCATAGCAGTGTTTTAATATTCTCAGATGGTTATTTGTATTTCTGTCGGGTCAGTAGTAATATCTCCTTTGTCACTGCTAATTGGGATTTTTGGATCTTCTCTCTTTTCTTCTTTATTGTTCTAGCTAGTGGTCTATATTTTATAATTAAAAAAAAAACAACTCCTGGAGTCATTGATTTTTTGAATGGCTTTTCTTTTGAATGTTGAGCTGAAATCTCCTTCAGTTCAGCTCTGATTTTGATTTTGGTTATTTCTGGTCTTCTACTAACTTTGTGGTTGGTTTTCTCTTCATCTAATTCTTTTAGTTGTGATAACTTGCTCTTGTTTCTCTAGTTTGTTTTAGTTGCGATGTTAGATTGTTAAATTGAGATCTTTCAAACCGTTTGATGTGGGCATTTTGTACTATAAATTTCCTTCTTAATGCTGCCTCAGCTGTGTCCCAGAAATTCTGGTATGTTTTATCTTTGTTCTCATTAGTTATAAAGAACTTCTTGATTTCTACCTTAATTTCATTATTTACTTAAAAGTCCTTCATGAGCAGGTTATTTAATTTTCATGATATTGTATAGTTTTGAGTGATGTTCTTTGTCTTGATGTCTAACTTTATTGTGCTATGGCCCAAGAGAGTTGGTTGGTATTATTTCAGTTCTTTTGCATTTGCTGACGATTGTCTTTTCTTTGATTATGTGGTCAATTTTGAAGTATGTGCCATGTTGTGATGAGAAACATGTATATTCTATTGTTTTGGGGTGAAAAGATCATAGATATCAGGTCCATTTGATCCAGTGCTGAGTTGAAGTCCTCAGTATCTTTGTTAATATTTTGTCTTGATGATCTGTCTGTTACTGCCAGTGTGGTGTTGAAATCTTCCACTATTATTGCGTGAGAATCTAAGTCTCTTTGAAGGTCTCTAAGAACTTTCTTTACAAATCTTGGTGCTCTTGTGTTGGGCTCATATTTATTTAGTATAGGTAGGTTTTTTTGAATTGAACCCTTTAATATTATGTAATGCCCTTCTTTGTCTTTTTAAATCTTTGTTAGTTTAAAGTCTGTTTTGACTGAAATTAGGATTGCAGTCTTTGCTTTTTTTCTAAGTATTTTTGGAGGTCTCTAAAAACTTGTTTAATAAATCTGGATGTTCCTGTGTTGAATGCATATATATTTAGCACTGTTGTCTTCTTGTTGAGCTGAGCCTGTTGTGTAATGTCCTTCTTTGTCTTTTTGTATCTATGTTGGTTAAAATCTGTTTTGTCTGAAATTAGGATTACAACCTCTGCTTTTTTCTGTTTTCCATTTGCTTGGTGAATTTTTCTCCATCTCAATGTTTTGAGCCCATGGTGTCATTGCATGTGAGATGGGTCTCTTGATGACAGCATACCAATGGGTCTTGGCTCTTTATCCAGCTTGCCATTCTGTGCCTTTTAATTGGGACATTTAGCCTGTTTACCTTTTAAGTTAGTATTGATATGAGTCTATTTAATCCTGCCATAATTACATTAGCTGGTTGTTATGCAGACTTGTTTGTGTGTTTGCTTTATAGTGTCACTGGTCTATGTACTTTAGTGTGTTTTTGTGTTGGCTGGTAATGGTCCTCCTTTTCCATATTTAATCCTTCCTTCAGAAACTTTTGTAAGGTAGGTCTGGTGGTAATGAATTCCCTCAGCATTTGCTTGTCTGACAAGAATCTTATTTCTCCTTTGCTTATGAACCTTAGCTTGGTGGAATATGAAATTCTTATTTGAAATTTCTTTTCTTTAAGAATGTTGATAATAGGCCTTCAATCTCTTCTGGCTTGTAAGGTTTCTGCTGAAAGATCCAGTGTTAGTCTGATAGACTTCCCTTTGTAGTTGACATGGCCTATTTCTCTGGATGCCTTGAAAATTTTTTTCTTTCAATTCAACCTTGGAGAATCTGATGGTTATGTATCTTGGGGATAATCTTGTTGTGTAGAATATTTCAGGGGTTCTCTGTATTTCATGAATTTGACTGTTAGCTTCTCTAGTGGGTTTGGGGATGTTTTCATGGACAATGTACTGATATATGTTTTCCATGTTGTTTTCTTTCTCCTCATCTCTTTCAGTGATGTCAATGATTGGTAGACTTGGCCTCTTTACATAATCCCATGCTTCTCAGGTTTTCTTCATTTATTTTTATTCTTTTTACTTTATTTTTGCCTGTTTTATTTGAGAGATCTAGTCTTCAGGTTCTGAGATTCTTTCCTCATCTTGGTCTATTCTGCTGTTAATATTTGCAATTGCATTGTGAAATTCCTCTAGTATGTTTTTCAGCTCTGTCAGATCTGTTAGGTTCTTTTTTTTTTTAACTGACTATTTTTGTTCTTTGGCTCTTGTATCATTTTATTGTGATTCTTAGTTTCCTTGGATTGGGTTTTGCCATTCTCCCTAATCTTGATGATTTTTGTTTCTATTCATATTATAAATTCTATATGTGACATTTCAGCCAACTCAGTTGGGTTAAGAACCCTTGTTGGAGAATAGTGTGGTCATTTCAAAGGCATATGACACTCTGGGCATTTGAGTTGCTGGAGTTCTTGCACTGGTTCTTTCTCATCTCTCTGTGTTAGCTTTCCTTTAATTGCAGTGTAGATTTAGTACAATTAACAGACTTCTTTTCTGGATGTTTTTACAAAGTCAAGGTTTTGTGCAGGGTCTTTACTTGTAGCTCACGCCTTGTCTTTGGTTTCACAGGGGAATATATTTTTGCTGTTGAAGCTTTGGGGTGTGATCCAGCAGGTGGTGCTAGTAGTGGTCAGTAGGTAGGCTCTTGCTCAGTTGTGTGAGTCCCATATATTTCCTCATATTAGCAGCTGTACTCTCTCTCAATACTTTGAAAGTGTGGGCTCCTCTCCTACTTGAGTGCTGCCTCTATATTAAAACTTGGAAGTACCAGGCTCCTGACCACAGCTCTAGGGTAATCGCAAAGTTTATACTCCCTCCACAACCTGGAGGCAGCAGAGGAAGGGACTTTCACAGTGGTTGTGGCCAAGGGTCTTTTACTTGTTTCCTGGAGGGTCTACCCCAGAGGGATGCAGGTCAGTAACCACTCAGTGCAATCAGCCTGGGATGGGGAAACTGTGCTGGGGGCCCAAGCTGGGAACTCCCTGCCTGGTGATGGTGGGGGTGGTGGGACCCATGGAAGATAGAGTGGCCTCCTCTCCTTGGGTCAACTGAAACTTGTTGGAGGTGCGGATAAAGCACTTAGGGCATTTGCTCATTTGTTAGCCCAAAGGTAGCAGAGATAGTACCACTGCAGATGCAGTGGCAGTGGGGCTTTTAGTTGCCCCTGGGGAGCTACACCTCCAAGAAACACAGAGCTGATGTTACTGGGAGTGTTCATTCAGTAAGATGGAGTGGCTACACTGCTGGTGTGAGCTGGGGGCTCTGCTTAATGGGGAGCAGAGAGTAAAGGGCTCACTGGGAGAAGAGATTTGTCTCCTTTCCATATGGCAACTATGGCATGCTAAGAGCTTGATTGTAGCTCTCAGGTTCTTTGTTTCTTCCCCCGACCATGGACAGCAGAAATAGAATCACTGCTGTGGCAGTGGCAGAGGGGCAGTTAAATATCTCTGTAAGCTTCTCCCCAGCGAGGCTCCTGGCCACTGCTCAGTCATGGGTGGAGGAGATTGTTCGATGGTCATGTTCCAGGGTCCCTGCCTGGTGAGGAGTGGAGGGGTGGGAATTCTAAGGGAAGAGATGCTGAATTCCTCTCTGTATGGTAGCTGTGGTGTGCCAGAGGTGCCATCACAGTGACTGCACACTTTGTGACAGTACTACTGCAACTTCAGTTGCAGAGGGATTACAGATTGACTCTGGGATTTCCTCCATGGAGAAAAACCATGGGCTGCCTCTGATTGAACTGGTCATCCAGGGGCAGGGTGGTTATGCTGGAGTCCCAGGTTGGGCAGCACTGCCCAGTGAGAAGAAGTGAGAACTGGGACCCATGTGGAGACCAGCTTGGCCACTTATCCATGAGGTAGGTGCTCTGTTCTGGTGGTCTGGGCAAGCCCCTGGTCCCTGTGGCTCTCCAGGGCCTGGAGACATCAAGGGTGAGGTATACAAGACAGCAAAAATAGCAACCCACTTTTCTAACTGCAAGCTCTGTTCCAGGCAGTTATATAACTGCTACTAGCTTGATAGCCCTGGCTTGTGACTGGTGGGGGATTGCTGGAGACCCAGGCCAGGACAACATGCCCAGTGAGGAGATACAGGATCAGGAATCCATGTAACAAAGAGTCTGAATACTTTTCTATAGGGCTGCTGCTGTATGCTGGGCACCTGCTCTGGACTCTAGTCACCTCAGAATTTCCGGTACTTGTTGCCTCCCGAACACCTCCAGAGGAGGCTGGAGACCCAGGTTGGGAAGTCACACTCAGTGAGGAAGAACAGCATTAGGGACCTGCACAAAAAAATAGTCTAGCCACTTTTTTGTAGAGCAGCTGTGCTATTCTGGGGGTACACTCCAGCCCCCAGCTGCCACAGATGCTGTAAAGTCTGAAGGCAATAACAGCTAAGGCTTCAACACAACAAAGATGGCAGCCTGCCCCTCTATCTGGGAGGTGCTGCAAAAGTGCTCAATGTCACTGATCATCAGAGAAATGCAAATCAAAACTACAATGAGAGATCTTCTCACTCCAGTTAAAATGGCTTTTATGCAAATGGCAGATCATAACAAATGCTGGAGAGTATGTGGAGAAAAGGGAACCCTCATACACTATTGATGGGAATATAAATTAGTACAGCCACTATGGAGAAGAGTTTGGAATTTCCTCAAAAAAACTAAAACTTGAGCTACCATATGATCCAGCAATCCCACTGCTGGATATATTCCCAAAATAAAATAAATCAGTATATTGAAGAGATATCAGCAGTCCAATGTTTGTTGCAGCACTGTTTACGATAGCTAAGACTTGGAAGTAACCTAAGTGTCCATCAATAGATGAATGGATAAAGAAAATAAGGTACACACACACAATGGAGTACTATTCAGCCATGAAAATGAATGAGATTCTGTCATTCACATTAATGGTGATGGAACTGGAGATCATTGTGTTAAGTGAAATAATGCAGGCACAGAAAGACAAATTTTGCATGTTCTCACTAATTTGTAGGGGCTAAAATTTAAAATAGTTGAAGGCATAGAGAGAGAGAATAGGATGGTTACAAGAGGCTGAAAAGGGTAATGGCAGGCTTGGGAGTTGGGAAGGGAAGTGCAGATGGTTACTGGGTACAAAAACTAGAATGAATAAGATCTAGTATTTGATAGCACAACAGGGTGACTGTTGTCAATAACAATTTAATTGTCCATTTAAATATACTTAAACAGTATATTGAATTGTTTGTAACACAAAAAAAGAATAAATGCTTCAGGTAATGGATGCCTCATTTATCCTGATGTGATTATTATGCATTGTGTTTCTGTATCAAAATACCTCTTGTACCTCATAAATATATACAACTACTATGTACCCACAAGAATTAAAAATTTTAAAAATTTAAAAGAAGAGTGCTGAGAATAGAACCTAAGGAAACAATGACATTTAATGGTTTGATAGAGGAAGAGGAACCTGCAGAGAAGACTGAAAAAGTATAATCTGAAAGATAGGGGTGGGGGAACAGGAAAGAATACTGCCATGGAAGTCAAGAAAGAAAAAAATTTTAAGTAGAAGGCAGTGATCAATAGTAACAAATGATGCAGAAAATAAAATTAGGTAGTAACTGAGATATATACATTCAATTTTACAATTATTAAGAGATAATCTTAAAATATGTTCAGCCAGATTGCAACAGGTTGCAATAGGTTACAGGAGTGAGTTCCCATTGCAGTGAGACAGTGAAATAGATAGAATGATAGCTGAAGGAGTTGTTTCTTGAGGGTTTTTGTTTGTTTGTTTCTTTCTTTGTTGTTGTTGAAATAAGACTTGATGATTTTTAAATTATGCGAGGAACCCAACTAGGATATTGGAAAAGATTAAAGTCAGAGTTGAGCAAAAGGAAAATTAGTGAAGAAAGAGCTCTCAAAGAATATATGAAGTGGGGAGCTCCAGAGAACAAATAGAAGGGAAGAAGACAATGGTGGGTATAGGTATAAATATATTTTTTACCATGTCAAGGTAGAAATTTTGAGATGCCCCCTGCCATATGGCCTCTATTTACTTGATGATAGAAAAATTAAAGCAACCTGCTGTAAGAGTAAGGAGTAGATGAGGTGGAAAAGGAGTCTGAAAAGACAGGTTATAAAGTTGTTTGGAATAGGCATTAAAAGAATGGAAAATGTTACTGACTGAGGCAAGACAGAGGTATTTCTGGGTAGTGTTGTGGTCTTGCTAAAAACTAAGCTTTTGTAAGAACTCCAGTGTGGTTGTATGATTATCTTTTTCTAGGCCAAGCACCCTGGACACAGAAGTAGAGATATGATAGTTTGAAATACAACTTTGTTTAACGAATACAATTTGGAGACTGCTGGGGAGTAATGAAGTCTCATAGCTCGACCTATCTGGACATTAAAAATAGTATGAGTCAGCCAGGAATGGTGGCTTGTGCCTGTAATTGCAGCACTTTGGGAGACTGAGGCGAGAGGATTGCTTAAGCCCAGGGAGTTCAAGATCAGCCTGAGCAACATAGTGAGACCCTCTCTAAAACAAAACTTAAATTAGCCAGACCTGGTGGCACATGCCTGTAGTTCAAGCTACTTGGGAGGCTGAGGTGGGAGAATCGCTTGAGCACAGGAGTTAGAGGCTACAGTGAGCCATGATTGCACCACTGCAGTCCAGCCTGGCCCACAAAGCCAGACCCCATCTCAGAAAAATGGTATGAGTCAATAGTGTTTCACTACTGAAGACTACCTCAACTGTCATCTACCTGTATGACTCCACCCATGGAAAATTCAACAGCATTGTCAAGGCTAAGAAAGGAAAATGTGTCAATATTAGAAAACCCATTTCCACTTTCTTGGAGTGAGATATTGCCAATGTCAAGTAAGATAATGCTAGCATTGAATATGTTATGTAGTCCACTAGATTCTTCCTTCTTTTGGAGAAGGCTAGAGTTCCTTTAGAGATGGAGGCTCATTATCTTTTCCCATTGTGCAGATGGCTGCATGTTTGTGATGGAAGTGAACCATGAGAAGTATGACCTTCTCCTCTTGTACCATAACTCTCTGGCTCCCTAATCAAGGTTATCCATCCATGGCAACTTTGGATCATGGAAATATTCATGATCACAGTTCACACCATCACTTCCAACCTGAAAAATCCAGATGGTTCCTTCAGGAAACTGTGCTGTGTTGGTCACGCCACAGTTGGTACTGTCCAGATCATCATTACTACAAACATTGACACCATCAAGGCTGTGAGGAAAGTCATTCCTGTACTGAATGGGAAGCTCATTGGTATGGTTTTCTCTATCTCCAATGTGTCTGTCATGGACCCGACCTGCACCTTGGAGAAATTATACAGGTATAGTGACAGGAATAGAGTGTTGAGTCAGGCACTGGAAGGCCCCTTAAAGGACATCCTGGACTACACGAAAGACAAGTTATCTCCTGTGACTTTAACAGTGACACTCATTCCTCCATCTTTGATGCTTGGGCTAGCATTGATCTCCATGACTATATTGTTAAGTTCATTTACTGGTAGGACAATGAGTTTGGCTATAGGAACCAAATTGCAGACTTCATGGTTCATGTGACCTCTAGGGAATAAGAGCCCTGGACCAGTGTTCCCAATGACAGCACAAGAAGAAGAGAGAGGCCTTCAGCTCTGGAGATTTCTATCTCAAATCTATCCCTCACCACAATTAGAATCTCTGTTCTCAGTATGATTCCCATCTCAATCCCCCTGGAAGAAAAATACCATCAATATAGTTGACTATGGCCACCAGGAAAAAAATGAGGTGGTTTTCTATAAGCAAAAATTTTAGTAGCCCATTGCCAGTCAGAGTATGAGGCATTGCAAATAAAGTCCTTAGTGCAGACACCATTTAGACATGGTGAAGAAATTGGCCTCCACTCATGATTTCTAGCATGACTGTTTAGGCCCTGTGGAATACACTGAAATACTTTCTCCTTTCCTTTTCTGTATCATTCTGTGCTGTATTTTTTTTTTTTTCTCTACTGATCTACTCATAGGGGTTAAAACTGGTTGTACATGTCTCTTGAGCCACTAGTACCCTGCAAGTGTGACACCATTGTGAGTGTCACCTTTTAACCTAGGACACCATGATATATGTCACAAGGTACAAAACCTAGTTGCACCAACCCACTTAATAGAGGCAGTTGGCCCATTTAGGAGGAGGGAGGATATTTTCCATGTGGGCCTTCTATGTGATAAGGGAGGCTCTTTGTCATAAATGTGTGTATATAGAAGTAGGGGGCTTCCTGTGAGCTCCAAGGGTGGTCTTGAAGTCAGGGACCCTTCAGGTCATATTTCTGCCCATGTTTTTATTTATGCACTCATTAAGAACAGATCTTTGTATGACATAAGAATAACCGTTCCTAAACCCGTCACCAGACATTGGCTCTGTGGGAGGTCTTAAGCCAAGCACATAAACTATTTACCAAATTGGAGTTTAGGGGACTCTGTAAGTATAAAATGGGAGCCTGAGGAAATGTGGTTCTCATACAGAAAATGTGGAGTTAGTCACCCTGGCCATGTGTTCTGTGGGTCATGCGGAAGATCCTTAAATTCCCAGATAGCTCACCATTGAATTATACCATCAGGATTCATTATTTTGGATTAAACCATGACTTTCTCTCTTTTAGGGCATTGGGGGAATGCTCTTTAAAAACATACAGCTAGAACAAGGAGGGAGTAAGTGGGATCACTGGAAGGTTTGGGAGAGGGCCAGAAAATGTGAGTTTGGGCTGATGAGGTCAAAACTCCCAACTCTGAGAAGGGCTGGCTCAGAGCTTGCTTCCTTCCTTGCTTTCTGTACTCAGTGTGAAGAAGCATCTGTCAGACCTAAGAAGGCACAGAACCACAAGTTCCTTGTCTCTTTAGGATGAAACTGGATATTTGTTGAGCAGGAAGCAGCTTGGCACATAGAAAGAAGTGATTTGGGATTCCACTGAAGGAAGAAGATAAGTCCTGGGTAAGCCATGGACTTGTGCTGGCTTGAATTTCAAGTATCTTTGGGCTTTTTAGCACTGCGAAAAGCATGGGACTCTTGAGAGGAAACTGAGGGAAGAAAGTGGAGATCATATGTTGTTAATTAGAAAAGAAGGAATGACAAGAATGTTAAGCTTTAGCTTCAGTTCTCCTTGTAGGTTGACGACAAGTTACATGTAACGTTTAAGATGGGTATTTTTGAACTCATCCTTCTGCCCACTGGAGCAGCTCCAGCTGCATGGTAAAGAAACAAATGTGGCAAAACAGGATGTTTCAGGCTTTTACTTTCAAAGGGCTAAATGGAAGTCGAGATCTGGTTCTTTGGTCTCCTAATCACTGAAGATTGAAGGGTTTGTGACTCTCTAGGGCTGTATTTCTCACCCTGAGTAGGCATGCTGTTTTTTCAGGTGTGATTACAGAAGGGGGAAAAAAGAGTAATCAGGTTAAGTAGGTCCTGTGAGGGAAGAATATGAGATTTATCAGGTACAATGGCAGAAATAGGTGACCACTTCTGAGTCTGTCAAGAATCCTTGGGTATTTCACTAAAACCATCACCCAAAACTCCCAGATGAAATAATCGATAGGTCTCCAAATAGAAAGAAGCTGTCTTCTCTGGGTTGAAAGTTTCTGGATACCTGGATCTCCTCTGGATAGAAAGAAGGAGACGCTTGACTGTGTATGCGTTTGCCTTGGAGAATATAAGGAATTTTAATGATTTCCTGTGTAAAGTCGTGAGGGTACTTGGGAAGCCAGTATAAACATAAGGCATTTCAGTTGATTGGATTTATGTTCCTGAAATCAGGAAACAGGCCAATGTGAGCCTCTGTTTAGCTACATTCTATGGGATTAGAACTTCGAATGCAAGAAGAGGCTGCCTCAGATTTTATCTTATAGACAGTGGCCACTGTTTTTTTTTTTTTTTTTTTT